>NC_091282.1:1101176250-1101273750 GCF_032444005.1 Ranitomeya imitator | reverse complement strand
AAATGAAAAGGCTTTCTATGGCCCACTATGTGAGAGAGATGGCACACACAGGGATGGCACTCTAGCAGAAATGCCAAATTGCCAATCTTAATCTCCCACCAAAAAAAAAAAAAACAGGGAATGTCCTACAATTACTATCTCCCTGCCTGCAGTAATCTCAGCCAGGTATGGCAGGCAGCTACTATCTCCCTGCCTGCAGTAATCTCAGCCAGGTATGGCAGGCAGCAATAAGGAGTGGACTGATGCACAAATGAAATAAAAAGTGTGGACAAACAAAAAAGATAGCTGTGCAGAAAGGAAGGAACAAGAGGATTTGTGCTTTGAAAAAAGCAGTTGGTTTGCACAGCGGCGTACACACAGCAATGCAGCTATCAGGGAGCCTTCTAGGGCAGCCCAATGAGCTACAGCGCTGAGGGGAAAAAAAAAAAAAAAAAAACTTCCACTGTCCCTGCACACCGAGGGTGGTGTTGGACAGTGCAAATCGCTGCAGCACAAGCGGTTTTGTGGTTAATGGACCCTGCCTAACGCTATCCCTGCTTCTGACAAAGCGGCAGCAACCTCTCCCTAAGCTCAGATCAGCAGCAGTAAGATGGCGGTCGGCGGGAACGCCTCTTTATAGCCCCTGTGACGTCGCAGACAGCAAGCCAATCACTGCAATGCCCTTCTCTAAGATGGTGGGGACCAGGACCTATGTCATCACGCTGCCCACACTCTGCGTTTACCTTCATTGGCTGAGAAATGGCGCTTTTCGCGTCATTGAAACGCGACTTTGGCGCGAAAGTCGCGTACCGCATGGCCGACCCCGCACAGGGGTCGGATCGGGTTTCATGAAACCCCGACTTAGCCAAAAGTCGGCGACTTTTGAAAATGTTCGACCCGTTTCGCTCAACCCTAATGGCCAAAATAAAAAAAAAAAAACATTCCTTTCACGGAAAATGAATTATCGTGTTTTTCAGACTATAAGATGCCCTGGACCATAAGACACACCAAGGTTTTAGGGGAGGAAAATAGGAAAAAAAATTGAACCTGTCATCAAGATCAGGCATTGTAAACTAAAGGTACGGGCATAAAGGCGCTTGTTCTACCGGTTTAATAGGTAACTTCACTGTAAAAATCCGTAGCCTGGTTGTTTGGGCCTGTGTGGCGGAACTGTGGGTAGGGTTTGTGGCTCTGCTCTGGCCCCTCATCTGCCTCTGGTGTCAGTGCCTTGTTATTGTTTTAAATTTCACAGTGGCACAGTCCTAATGGCAGGTGGCACTTGCACACATTCATTTTGCAGTGGGCTTCAGTAAAATGGCGCCATGTCTGTGCATGTGCACATTGATCTCCCGGCGGTCTTCAGCAAAATGGCGCTGGAGGCAATGCATGCGCAGATTTAAATATTGGTTCGTCATTAAGCCGAGATCTAAATTTGCCGACTCTGGCACCATTTTCCTGAAGCACACTGTGAATTCCATATGAACAGCAGGGGCTCCCCTCATGCCTCCCTTGCTTTGCACCGATGGGACACCCCTCTTCCCATCCCAGGGCCCACAGCATCGCCCCATACCTCCATCCGGCCTTTTGCAGCGACGACCCTGCTGCTGCCTCCTGTGACCCCGCACCCCCGCTGCCGATTTCCCCAACCCCTCACTCCAAATCGCCAGGTATAGCTACATTTGGACTATAATACACACCACCATTTTCATGCCAATATTTTTTGGAAAAAAAAGTGTCTTATTGTCCGGAAAATACAGTACTAATAACATGTGGTGAATGTGGTGGAAATGTATGAACGTCTGATTAAATTAGAAGATGATCTCCGGTACACCAAATATAAAGAAGCACATTATTCAATGTATTCATTGTCTTCAGGCTCCTCCGACATATGAAGCTCTGAATCAGATGGAGTACCTTGACATGGTGATTTATGAAACCTTACGACTGTACCCCGCAGCTGGGAGAATTGAACGTGTTTGCAAGACCACAACTGAGATCAATGGAGTGACTATCCCAAAGGATGTCGTAACTGTTATCCCGGTCTTTGTGCTGCACCGTGACCCTGAGCTTTGGTCTGATCCAGAGGAATTCCGACCTGAAAGGTATCATATAAGTGGGGGCATTTATTGGGAAAACATAAGTGCCCTGATTGATAATTTTTTTTTTTTTAAGTCCCTTTCCTTTTTTGTCTTGTGATATTAGTTGCCACTTTTGTGTCAAATTCATCAAAATGACGCACGCAATTCATGAATTTGGCATATTGTCGAAAATGGGCTTTTTTCCTGTCTTGAATTGTTTTTGTGACTTTCGGGGCAAAAATTGTGCCAAGTTTTTGGCGTAAACAAGAATATACCAGGAGGACTGAAGTGAAGCTGTATCAAATTTTGTGACTTTTTAAAAACCAGGAGAAAACATCTGGAACTTTTAAACTTTGCCCATAAAGTGGAAAAAAAACAAGCGAGCACATATAAGATATACTGCGGTACTTCATTCATGTGGCAGCACAGAGAGTTAGGAAAAATGAGAACACCATCTCTTTAAATCCTTGTTGGTTTATTGTTGGCATAAACCAACCCATGGGAACAAAACTCAGCCTTTCTGGCTAAAACAGGAACAAAACAACAAAAGGAAAATAAAAAGGTTGCAACACAGTCCGTATGTTGTGGGCAGCACCCCGCTCTGGAGCAGCACAGGTTCAGTCTGTGGTCAATGAACCACAAAGCCTCTGGAGACTCCTCTCTCCAGGGTAGCTGAACCCAGACTGCCTGTAGAGCTCGGTTATTTAAACCAAAAAGCCTGTGATTTTCCCATCATGTGATTGATCACATGATCATGACCTTACGCAGGTCCTGGCAGGTCTGCCAGGGAAGATAAAGTGGACCTTCTCCCACCCACTCTATGAAGGTCCACATAAAACCAGTCTTTTATGCAACTTAACCCTCACAACGCTAAGTGTGCTGGAGAAAAATGCTCTGAATTCATATCACTGACTCCGTTAATCGCACTGACACATATCTCCCCTCTACCACCCTGCCAGTGACTCTGTCACAATAATTTAAAAATGGCAGAAATAGAATAAAAAATTGAGTGCAAACAAAAAAAGGCGCAAATTAAACAAAATTAGACAAAAAACAGGAGCATTGATGAATCAGGGCCAATGAATATAAAGAGAAAAGATCATATTAAATAGCCTCCCAATTCTACTGCAATCAATGGGTTATGATAGCTTTATTCTAACATGTTTCGACGTTATTACATTATAGTTGAAATGTTAAGCTGTTTATGCAGTATTCATTTTATTACGTTTTGTGTTATATCTTTTTCATGCACAGATTTAGTAAAGAGAACAGAGAGACACAAGACCCCTACATCTTCCTACCCTTTGGAGCTGGACCACGGAACTGCATAGGGATGAGATTTGCCATGATCAATATGAAATCAGTCATCTCCCTGCTGCTGCAGAATTTCTCTTTCAGAACTTGCAAAGACACTCCAGTAAGTATACAGTCATGGACAAAAGTGTTGGTACACTGGAAATTGTTTCAGAAAATTAAGTATTTCTCCAAGAAAATTATTGCAATTACACATGTTTTGTTATACACAAGTTTATTTCCTTTGAATGTATTGGAACAACACCAAAAACCCAAATATGGGCCAGACAAAATTGTTTTCGCCTTTCCAAAATTGTGGGTAAGCAACTTTGTTCAAGCATGTGATGCTCGTTCACACTTACCTGTGGCAAGCAACAGGTGTGAGTCTTATGAAACCAGATAAAAAAGGGGATCAAGTGACTCAATCTTTGCATTGTGTGTCTGTGGTGCCACACTAAGCATGGAGAACAGAAAAAGAAGAAGAGAACTGTGTGAGGACTTCAGAGCCAAAATTGTTGAAAAATATCAGTAATCTTAAGGTTACAAGTTAATGTTCCTTTGTTCACGGTGCACAACCTAACCAAGACATTTGCAACACATGGCACAGTAGCTAGTATACCTGGATGAGGACAGCAGAGAAAAATTGATGAAAGGTTGCAACGCAGGATAGCCAGATGGTCTATAAGAAGCCCCTATCAAGTACCAAAGAAATTCCAGCTGTCAGTCAAGATCAGGGTGCATCAATGTCAGAGCAAAATATCCATCGACATTTACTGCAATCAGTAAATGAAGTGATACATTGTTGGATTCAGCATCTTTTTGCGTACATAAGGTTGCTCCCAGATGAGGAGGCAAAAACTTGCTGACAGATTCCTTTTAATCTTCAGAAGCACACCTCCCCAAGGCAAGCAGGAGGCAAGGGAGCAGTGTGCTCGTGAGAAACAGTTTGAAAATAATGGGAATAGGCCAGTAGGATTTGCCCTAGGCAAGCATAGGTACTGTAGGATGCATATATGCCTGGGGGTCAGTGCCGGAGGGTGAAGTGAAGACTGCGACAGCACTTATATGCCCACCAGTGCACTTGCAAAGCTAATTTGCATATGAATTTCACAGCAAGGCAGCATTAAATATAGGCAAAAAGGTATACCTGGAAAGGTTTTACACATCCCTATCCTGCAGTACCTCTGGGCAAATTTTACTGACAGATTCCTTTTAAAACATAATTAACGTGTAAAACCAGCTTCTATATAATGGTAGTACAAGTCTTAGGACTCGTTCACATCTTTGTGGATAAAAATATAAATATTTTTTGTACTCTCATGTGAACTTACCTTTAACCTGGTAAATCTAATTTTACAGATCCCTCTGGAAATTGACACCCGTGGATTCCTAAAGACAACAAAACCTATTATACTCAACCTCGCGCCTAGAGAAGCCCGGAAGACTGAAAGTTAGATGCTGAAGACCGCTATGCGTGGGACACCAATATCGATACTAAACAGAGTACAAATGAGTTGTCTAGAATACTCTATAATCAGAGAATGTGCAGAAAGGCGAGGAGCGTGCATGTAAATCTTGCAAATACCTAAGAAAATTGATGAATAGATGCCTGTAACGTTCAGTAACAAATCTTTCTTGTACATCCTTGTCTTTTTTGCTGACACATATCAGACCCAGTCTTCAGCGTCTGGGCCGTCCCGTGGCTCTATATGTATGGCACTGAAGAGAATGTGTTTCATTACTGCTGTCCAGAAGATAATGCTTTCATGTATATGGAGCGCCCCGTCAGGGCAGTGGGTACTGGGTACCTGGTCCGGTTGGCTAAAAGGGGGGATGTCACGGTGGCTGACCCGGTCCGTGGCCCTGGGATGTCCGTATAAAAGGCAAAGGTCTTTAAAGGGATAAAGTATATGTTTGTGATGCCACCTGTGGTATTTGGTCAGGGTAACCGACGCTGCTTTAAGGGGTCCACTGGGGTGATGTTATGGCAGCTACATGGTATACCTTCCCGCAGGTGAAGTATGTCCCCAGGGCTTCCGGGTGTATAAATGGTGAATGGTGAGTGGCGCAGAGAAGAACGAGGACACAGGGTTGCACTCTCTTTACCTTTACTGAAGACTTCAGCATCCAAAATCCAGAGCACCAGACCACAAGGCAGGCAGAGTCCGGCTGGTTTGAAGGCAAGTCCAGAGTCCCCTTGTCCAGGTGGAGAATTAAAGCCTTTCCTCTAGCACCGTGGTGGTGTAGTCCCTTACTGCTAAGCTTCTCATAAGGTCCTCACAGATGTTATCTCTCTCTGTCCCCCGGATTGGATAGGACATACCCGTATGACTGGTGACTTGAGGCGGTTTATAGGGAATCTAGCACGCCCCAGCCTCTAAGGTTGTCACCGTGCCTCCTGGGTGTTAGGTCAGACAGGTAACGTAGAGTTCAGCTGTCCTGCCAGTCTCTGATGTAAGTCATAGAGGTCCTTACAACCTCGGTGTTCCGTCTACTGATCTCTGCGCCTCAGAAGGAGGCAGCCTGCTCGGGGCTGGTCCCCTTCTGATATCCTCTCCTGTGCTTCTTCTCCTGCATGCTCGCTGCAAACAATTCGGCCTTCAAAATGTCTTTCTGGGAGCTGCCGCTCTTAGGGCATGCACAGCTCCGTGAACCCTCTCCTCTGTCCTCTGACAGGAATTCGCTCCTGCCAGGAACAGCTTCCCTGAAGGACTGACTCACTTTCCCTACAGACTACCAGTTATATATATATATGGGGAGTCACCTAGTAAATAGGATCAGAAGCTCCCCCTGGTGACCTGGAGTGTGAAGTGTTGCATGCTTGTGGTACCTGGATGAAGTTATCCTTCCTTGCCTCCAAACGTAGCATCACTCTACTCGGGAGGAAAGCAATACCACTGTGACCACCAGGACCCTGGGGCGCCACATATAAAGCTTCTTACAGCCACTTACTGGTCTATATGAAATTGTAGGACGGGTTGTTACCAGCTACACATCACTAACCATGCTCTGATTACTATAAGGAAAATAAATATTATTGATCTTTTGTAAAATTATTTAAGTACAGTCATATCTTATGAAAGGTAATATTGGGAAAAAAATGCCTGACAGCAGTGTCCCCACATCAAGAGAAACTAGAACATAATGTAGGGCAATGTAAAATAATAACTGATGCAAACGTCACGTACATTTAATTTTACCAACATTTTGAGGATGCGAATCTGTGCTGTAAACGTTCAATATACTTCATGTAAGAGGCAGGGACAGAAAACACATTCTCTTCTGCCATGTAATGCAATATTAAGACTAATAAAGACAAAATAATTTAGGGTATGTGTAAAACATTTGCTTCTTTTTGACACACGGCTGAAAGTGATGGATTGCGCTTACATGACTATATGGAGATGTTAAGGGGTTGAACATTACTGGATAACTCCTTCTTAAATGCTAAAGTGGTCCCATTAAATAACGGTACAGAAATATCAATATTGGCATTCCTTTGGGTAGGAATCCTTAAAGGGAACCTGTCACCCCGTTTTTTCAAGATGAGCTAAAAATACCGTTAAATAGGGGCAGAGCTGTGCTTTACATTAGTGTATTTTGTGAGCCTTTATTCCCCACCTATGCTGCCAAAATACCTTTGTAAAGTCGCCGTTTTGGGCTGTCACTCACGCTGGTCAGGTCATATGGGCGTGGTGACAGCGCTGTTTCCCCCCCAGATCTCCGTTGGTGGCGTAGTGGTGTGCGCATGTCCAACTGGCGAATCCACTGCGCAGCTTGAAGGAAAATAGCGCGATCTGCGCTATTCAGCCGTTTATCGTGGGCGCGGCCATCTTTGTGAGGTCGCGCGTGCGCAGATGGTTCTTCTCGGCTTCCCGGGGCTTCAGGAAAATGGCCGCGGGATGCCGCGCATGCGCAGATGGAGATCTCGGTGGCCATTTTCCTGCAGCCGAGATGCGAACTCGGCTTCAGGAAAATGGCCGCCGAGATCTCCATGTTAATACAGTCACCTCTTCCTCTTTCCGACCACAACCTACTCACATTCTCTTCCCTCTCCACTCCTTGTCTACAACCCCCACCCCACAAACTCTCACACCCTCGCAGAAATCTTAAACACCTTGATCTTCACTCACTCTCGGAATCCCTCCTCCCTCTCGCAGACATAAGCTCCCTACACAATGCGGATGATGCTGCCGCTCTATATAACACCACAATAGCTGCAGCTTTGGAATCTCTTGCCCCTCTCACACATACCAAAGCTTTCAAAATCAACAGACAGCCCTGGCACACCAGCCTGACCAAAGAACTGAGGCGAGCTTCCAGGGCTGCTGAGCGCAGATGGAAAAAATCCCACTCCAACGAGCACTTCATCGCATTCAAACAGTCCCTCACTACTTTCAAAACCACACTCGCCACAGCAAAACAAACCTACTTCTCATCTCTCATATCCTCCCTGTCTCACAACCCCAAACAGTTATTCAACACCTTCAATTCTCTCCTCCGCCCCCAGCACCTCCTCCCTCCCCACTCATCTCAGCTGAAGACTTTGCCTCATTTTTCAAGCAGAAGATTGAGAACATCAGAGACAGTTTTAGTAAACAACCCCCAGAACCCTTCCTCCCTACTACCCAGTCCTCCACCTCCAAAACCAACTTCTCCACCATTACAGAAGACGGACTCTCCACTCTACTCTCAAGATTGCATCTCACCACCTGTGCACTTGACCCACTCTCATCCCACTTCATCCCAAACCTCACCACAGTCTTCATCCCAACCCTAACCCATCTCTTCAACCTATCACTAACAACTGGTGTTTTCCCCTCAAGCTTTAAACATGCCTCCATCACACCTATCCTCAAAAAGCCCTCCCTTGACCCATCCTCTGTATCTAGCTATCGCCCTATATCACTTCTCCCCTTTGCCTCAAAACTACTGGAACAACATGTCCATCTTGAACTGTCCTTCTATCTATCTTCCTGCTCCTTCTTCGACCGCTTTCAATCAGGCTTCCGGTCACACCACTCCACTGAAACTGCCCTAACTAAGGTCACCAATGACCTATTAACTGCCAAGAGCAAGCAACATTTCTCTATCCTCCTCCTCCTGGACCTGTCCTCTGCCTTTGACACAGTGGACCATTCCCTGCTGCTGCAGACCCTCTCATCCCTTGGCATCACAGACTTGGCCCTATCCTGGATCTCGTCATACCTAACTGACCGGACATTCAGCGTCTCCCACTCACACACCACCTCCTCACCTCGCCCCCTATCTGTCGGAGTCCCTCAAGGTTCAGTTCTAGGACCCCTGCTCTTCTCCATTTACACCTTTGGCCTGGGACAGCTCATAGAATCTCACGGCTTTCAGTATCATCTCTATGCTGACGACACACAGATCTACATCTCTGGACCAGATATCACCTCCCTACTAACCAGAATCCCTCAATGTCTGTCTGCTATTTCATCCTTCTTCTCCACTAGATTTCTAAAACTTAACATGGACAAAACAAAATTCATCATCTTTCCCCCATCTCACACGACCTCCCCAACGAACCTATCCATTACAGTAAACGGCTGCCCACTCTCCCCAGTTCCACAAGCCCGCTGTCTTGGGGTAATCCTTGACACTGATCTCTCCTTCAAACCACATATCCAAACCCTTTCTAATTCCTGCCGCCTCCAACTCAAAAATATTTCACGGATCCGTACATTCCTAAACCAAGAATCTGCAAAAACCCTAGTCCATGCCCTCATCATCTCCCGCCTCGACTACTGTAACCTCCTGCTCTGTGGCCTCCCCTCTAACACTCTTGCACCCCTCCAATCTATTCTAAACTCTGCTGCCAGACTAATCCACCTGTCCCCCCGCTATTCCACGGCCTCTCCCCTCTGTCAATCCTTGCACTGGCTCCCCATCACCCGGAGACTCCAGTACAAAAGCCTAACCATGACATACAAAGCCATCCACAACCTGTCTCCTCCATACATTTGTGACCTCGTCTCCCGGTATTTTCCTGCACGCAACCTCCGATCCTCACAAGATCTCCTTCTCTACTCCCCTTTTATCTCCTCTTCCCACAATCACATACAAGATTTCTCTCGTGCATCCCCCCTACTCTGGAACTCTCTACCACAACACATCAGACTCTCACCTACCATCGAAACCTTCAAAAAGAACCTGAAGACGCACCTCTTCCGACAAGCCTACAACCTGCATTAACCACCGATCGACCAAACCGCTGCATGACCAGCTCTACCCTCACCCACTGTATCCTCACCCATCCCTTGTAGATTGTGAGCCCTCGCGGGCAGGGTCCTCTTTCCTCCTGTACCAGTTGTGACTTGTATTGTTCAAGATTATTGTACTTGTTTTATTATGTATACCTCTCCTCACATGTAAAGCGCCATGGAATAAATGGCGCTATAATAATAAATAATAATAATAATACAGTCTTATGCCCTCCGGTTCTACTGTGGACCTTGCAGTTATCCACAATCTCGGGCTCCCGATGCTTGGTTTCTGCGCACTGGCTCACAAGAGGCCCAATCGCAGCCTCCCTGAGCTCCTAATCACTCCTCTCCCTTCACTGTCTGCTCCAGACTGAACTATCTTCTCCTCCAGACCAGGATGGATATCAGGGAAGTTCCCCTAAAACAGGGTTTGAGCTCCCCCTTCTGGCCTGGAGTTAGAACATATTGTGTGTAAGATTTACCTGCCAAAGGGATCCCACTTGTCTTCAGGCATGGCACTAACCTCCCCGGGAGGAAGGCAGCATCACTGTGGTACTCGAACTCCTGGGGTGCCATACTGGGGAGCCACCCCCCCCCCTGTTAAATCCAGTACTCCTGGACTGAGAAAAGAAACATAAACAACAAGTTAAAAAGGTGCAAACATTTTTGGAAGTACATTCAAACAGGTAAATTTCTTCCCTTACAGGAGGCACTTTTGGCTTAAAATGTTGCAAACATATTTACAATTGCACAACTGGTTCTATACCAGGGTGTCCTTGTCCATAATTAACAGTACTGATGCGAGGGACCCATCATAAACCCCCAACGTAGGCTTTGGGCGGGCTACAAGGCAAATCCAGACCCGGTGTTCGCCATGCCAGATGGTTTTAGCTTCAGGTCTGTGAAGAAACAAGGCCCTACCCACACTGGCAATGTGGGCAGAGCCAGGGTGCACCTTGAGAGTGCCAACTATGTACAATGACAGGTTTTAGGCAATTCACTGTCCATTAACCTATTGTCCATTTTTAAACCTGCAATAAACATAGTCAAACATTTTTACACAGGTAACAGCAATTATTGACATTTTTTCAAGTCCCTATAACGGGCTGGAATTTAACCTATGGTGCTACAAGTAGACCTACACAGTCCCTAGTCTAACATGTCTGCGACTTCTTAGATTTACTATGGGTCTGACAGATTCTCCAATAGCAGAGGGTGGATTCTCTGGTTCCACTGCTGGTGTGACGCCTGTTGCTTGAGCCTGCTGGTCTAGAGTCTCATTTTGTATTGGTATTTCCAACTGGGGAAAAGTCAAAACTGGCACCACTATGGCTTAATGTACTTGAGTCCAAGACTGGGGAAAATCTCCAAGAACAGTATGGATTTTCTTTTCTTCTTCTTCTGTAGATTGAGAAGTACCTGGGTCTTTTTCCTTGTCTCTCAGTTTATCAGGGCATACTTTAAGATGATCCCTTAATACCGCAGTTGAAGTTTCTCCTCCATCTTTGCTTATAAGACACACTTTAGCATTGTCAATGTTTGATGATAAGATGGTAAATGGTTCTGCTTCCTACTGGTCATCGACTTTGTGCATTCTCCTTTTACGCTTTAGCACTTGTTCACCTG
This sequence comes from Ranitomeya imitator, assembly GCF_032444005.1. Lineage (NCBI taxonomy): Eukaryota > Metazoa > Chordata > Amphibia > Anura > Dendrobatidae > Ranitomeya > Ranitomeya imitator. Next base: position 1,101,262,547 of record NC_091282.1, on the reverse strand, counting down.
GTGACAATGGAATTGCAGGGGCACGTTGATTGTAGTTTCTCTCTTGTTTTTGTCTTGCCTGGGACAAGCTTCTTTCTACACACTCTTGTACTTGGCGGTATTCCTGTTGTAGCTCGGTATCCCAATCTGCATCTGGTGAAGTTGTTTATAGGACCCCCATATCAAGATCAACAGGTAATTTGCAAGTTCTTCCTCTCATCAGGTAGGCTGGAGTGCAGTTGGTGGAATTCACTGGGATGTGATTGTACAAATCTACTAAGTCTGGCAACTTCTCTGGCCATAAGTTTCTTTCTTCGAAAGGCAATGTTTTCAGTAAGTCAATTACCACTTGGTTCATCTTTCCACACATACCATTTGTTTGTGGGTGATACAATGTTGTTCTTATCTTCTTGCATCCGAACAGGTTGCAGAACTCCTGGAACACTTCCACATCAAAGGCAAAAGTGTTGTTGGAAGGCTTTGGCTGCCGTCTTCGCTGTCTGGTCCTTGACAGGCACAACTACCAGGAATCTGGAGTAATGGACCACAATGGTCAGAGCAGACATAACCTGACCGGCTTGGAGTTAGCTTCACGTGGTCTAAGGCCACCAGCTCAAGTGGCTGTTTGGTGACTATGGGCTGTAGGGGAGCCCTCTGGCTCTCACAGTCCTTTCTGCCCAGGTTGCATGGGTCACACTCTAGACAACACGTTTCAATAGCTTTTCTCATGGCAATCCAGTAGACCCTTCCACGAAGTAGGACCTCTAACTTCTTCCATCCAAAGTGTTCTTCACCATAGTGGTACGCTTCCAGGACCATTGGTGCATCATGTCTTGGGACTACCATCTGCCAGACCAACTCGTGAGTGCATGGGTCCATGTTGTGAATTCTGCTTTTGGGTTTCCTCCAGTGGTTGTAGGTGGTAATGCAGTTGTCCCTGAGTTTCAGTCCTGATCAGGTGTTTCTGCTGATTGCAGTTCTGACTGGGGTATTTAGGTGTGCAGGATTCATTAGTCCTTGCCAGTTGTCCATGGTTCTGGGAGGTTTTGGATCTTTGTCTGGTTCCTCCTGCCTTGCTGCCAATTCAGCAAAGATAAGTGTCTGGTTTTTTTGTTTCTGTGGCACACATGCTGTGTGCTTAATAATTCTGTGCTATTCATTTGTTTTCTCTTGTCCTGCTTAGACTGTGTCAGTATTTTCTCAGTCTAGTTGGATTCTCTGGAGTTGCAGATATACACTCCACATCTTTAGTTAGATGGTGGAGTTTTTTGTATTTTCTGCTGTGGATATTTTTGGAAGGATTTTAATACTGACCGCTTAGTATTCTGTCCTATCCTTTCCTATTTTAGCTAGAGTGGCCTCTTTTGCTAAATCCTGTTTCCTGCCTGCATGTGTCTTTTCCTCTACTACTCACAGTCAATATTTGTGGGGGGCTGCCTATCCTTTGGGGTTCTGCTCTGAGGCAAGGTAGAATTCCTATTTCCATCTATAGGGGTATTTAGTCCTCCGGCTGTGTTGAGGTGTCTAGGATTTGTTAGGCACACCCCACAGCTACTTCTAGTTGCGGTGTAAAGTTCAGGATTTGTGGTCAGTACAGTTTACACCAACTCCAGAGAAAGTTCCATGCGGCTCCAAGGTCACCGGATCATAACAGTACAACTGGCCAATAATGAGTTAAATGCATCTCAGAAGAAGGGAAGAAAGGTGTTGAGCCATTTTTTTTCCACACTCTGTTTTGTCTTCTCTTCCCTCTTTTTCTCTGGGTGGCTGAGGAGTCTTGTGCTAGCATGGATATTCAGGAATTAGCTTCTCGTGTGGACCAGCTTGCTGCTAGGGTACAGGGTATTTCTGATTATATTTTCAGACTCCTGTTTTAGAGCCGAAGATTCCTACTCCTGATTTGTTTTTTGGTGACAGGTCCAAATTTTTGAGTTTTAAAAACAACTGTAAACTGTTTTTTGCTCTGAGACCTCGATCCTCCGGTGATTCCATTCAGCAGGTTAAAATCATCATCTCCCTGCTGGCGATCCACAGGATTGGGCATTTTCCCTGGAATCTGGGAATCCGGCTTTGCTTAATGTAGACTCCTTTTTTCAGGCTTTAGGTTTATTATATGATGAACCTAATTCTGTGGATCAAGCGGAGAAGACCTTGTTGGCCCTGTCTCAGGGTCAAGAGGCGGCAGAATTGTATTGTCAGAAATTTATAAAATGGTCTGTGTTGACTAAATGGAATGATGATGCTTTGGCGGCAATTTTCAGAAAGGGTCTTTCTGAATCCGTTAAAGATGTTATGGTGGGGTTTCCCACGCCTTTCGGTCTGAGTGATTCTATGTCTCTGGCCATTCAGGTTGATTGGCGCTTGCGGGAGCGCAGAACTGTGCGCACTGTGGCGTTGTCCTCAGAGCAAATTCCTGAGCCAATGCAGTGTGATAGGATTCTGTCTAGAACGGAACGCCAAGGTTTCAGACGTCAGAATAGGTTGTGTTATTATTGTGGCGACGCTTCTCATGTCATTTCTGTCTGCCCTAAGCGGACAAAGAGGATCGCCAGTTCATTTACCATCAGTAGTGTACAACCTAAATTTCTGTTATCTGTGTCCTTGATCTGCTCATTGTCATCATTTTCTGTCATGGCGTTTGTGGATTCAGGTGCCGCCTTGAACTTATTGGACTTTGAGTTTGCCAGGCGTTGTGGTTTTCCCTTGCAGCCTTTGCAGAACCCTATTCCTTTAAGGGGCATTGATGCTACACCCTTGGCAAAAAATAAGCCCCAGTTTTGGACACAGGTGACCATGCGCATGGCGCCAGCCCATCAGGAAGATTGTCGATTTCTGGTGTTGCATAATTTGCATGATGTTATTATCTGGGTTGTTTGTGACCAGTTCTCTAAGATGGTTCATTTGGTGCCTTTGCCTAAATTGCCTTCCTCTTCAGATTTGGTTCCATTGTTTTTTCAGCATGTGGTTCGTCTGCATGGTATTCCGGAGAATATTGTGTCCGACAGAGGTTCCCAGTTTGTTTCTAGGTTTTGGCGGGCCTTTTGTGCTAGGCTGGGCATTGATTTGTCTTTTTCTTCTGCATTTCATCCTCAGACAAATGGCCAGACCGAGCGAACTAATCAGACTTTGGAGACTTGAGATGCTTTGTGTCTGCTGATCAGGATGATTGGGTGGCTTTCTTGCCATTGGCCTAGTTTGCCCTTAATAATCGGGCTAGTTTGGCTACTTTGGTTTCGCCTTTCTTTTGTAATTTTGGTTTTCATCCTCGTTTTTCTTCTGGGCAGGTTGAGCCTTCTGACTGTCCTGGTGTGGATTCTGTGGTTGACAGGTTGCAGCAGATTTGGGCTCATGTGGTGGACAATTTGGTGTTGTCTCAGGAGGAGGCTCAACGGTTTGCTAACCGTCGTTGGTGTGTTGGTTCCCGGCTTCGGGTTGGGGATCTGGTCTGGTTGTCTTCCCATCATGTTCCTAAAAAGGTTTCTTCTCCTAAGTTTAAGCCTCGGTTTATTGGTCCTTATAGGATTTCTGAGATTATTAATCCGGTGTCCTTTCGATTGGCGCTTCCAGCTTCTTTTGCTATCCATAATGTCTTCCATAGATCTTTATTGCGGAAATATGTGGTGCCCGTTGTTCCCTCTGTTGATCCTCCGGCCCCTGTGTTGGTTGATGGGGAGTTGGAGTATGTGGTTGAGAAGACTTTGGATTCTCGTTTTTCGAGGCGGAGGCTTCAGTACCTTGTCAAATGGAAGGGTTATGGTCAGGAGGATAATTCTTGGGTTTTTGCCTCTGATGTCCATGCTGCTGATTTGGTCCGTGCCTTTCATCTGGCTCGTCCTGATCGTCCTGGGGGCCCTGGTGAGGGTTTGGTGACCCCTCCTCAAGGGGGGGTACTGTTGTGAATTCTGCTTTTGGGTTCCCTCCAGTGGTTGTAGGTGGTAATGCAGTTGTCCCTGAGTTGCAGTCCTCGTCAGGTGTTTCTGCTGATTGCAGTTCTGACTGGGGTATTTAGGTGTGCAGGATTCATTAGTCCTTGCCAGTTGTCCATGGTTCTGGGAGGTTTTGGATCTTTGTCTGGTTCCTCCTGCCTTCTGCCAATTCATCAAAGATAAGTGTCTGTTTTTTTGTTTCTGTGGCACACATGCTGTGTGCTTAATAATTCTGTGCTATTCATTTGTTTTCTCTTGTCCAGCTTAGACTGTGTCAGTGTTTTCTCAGTCTTGTTGGATTCTCTGGAGTTGCAGATATACGCTCCACATCTTTAGTTAGATGGTGGAGTTTTTTGTATTTTCTGCTGTGGATATTTTTGGAAGGATTTTAATACTGATCGCTTAGTATTCTGTCCTATCCTTTCCTATTTTAGCTAGAGTGGCCTCTTTTGCTAAATTCTGTTTCCTGCCTGCGTGTGTCTTTTCCTCTACTACTCACAGTCAATAGTTGTGGGGGGCTGCCTATCCTTTGGGGTTCTGCTCTGAGGCAAGGTAGAATTTCTATTTCCATCTATAAGGGTATTTAGTCCTCCAGCTGTGTCGAGGTGTCTAGGATTTGTTAGGCACACCCCACGGCTACTTCTAGTTGCGGTGTTAAGTTCAGGATTTGTGGTCAGTACAGTTTACACCAACTCCAGAGAAAGTTCCATGCGGCTCCAAGGTCACCGGATCATAACAGGTCCATATTCCTCCGGCACAGCTTACCATCGTAGATAAACAATTTGCCCTTCTCCTTCCACAGCTGTTGAGTCTCTTGTGGAGCATCTGGACCAGGGTGTGAATCTGCTTGCTTTAGCAGCTCTTTTACCAGATGGACTGCTGGGTCACTATCCTGCGTCTCTGCCCATCAATGGTGAGACAATGGGTTCATCGTGGCTTCTGGCTTGTTATTGCACTTGTTCCTCACATAATGGGAATACTGAGTCACCCCGGAGCGATTGAAAGCTGGTAACTCAATCTCTTCAAGTACTTACAGATCTTCCCCCACCTCTGGTAAGTTGGGCATCCTGGACAGCGCATCGGCATTTGCATTCTTGTGCCCTGCAAGGTACTTGATGGTGAATTCATAGTTGGACAACCGGGCCATCCATCGCTGCTCCGATGCACCTAGTTTTGTTGTCTCCAAGTGTGTCAGTGGATTGTTGTCCGTGAAAACTGTGAATCTTGCTGAGGCCAGGTAGTGTTTGAAGCGCTCTGTTACTGCCCAGACTATGGAGAGGAACTCCAACTTGAAGGAACTGTAGTTTTCAGGGTTCCTTTCAGTGGGACAAAGCTTCCTGCTGGCGTAGGCAATTACTCTTTCTTTACCATTTAATTAAAGCAATTGTTACCATCCACCTCTCGTGTCTCCCCTTTTCCCCATAGTTTGTAAGCTTGCGAGCAGGGCCCTCACTCCTCCTGGTATCTGTTTTGAACTGTATTTCTGTTATGCTGTAATGTCTATTGTCTGTACAAGTCCCCTCTATAATTTGTAAAGCGCTGCGGAATATGTTGGCGCTATATAAATAAAAATTATTATTATTATTACCATTCTGTACCTGGGACAGCACTGCTCACAATCCCACATTGCTGGCATCCATGTAGAGCACAAACGGTTGGTTATAGTCAGGGTAGGCCAGTACCTCATCTCCCGTGAGAGCCAACTTCAACCAAGTGAAGGACCCTTCCAGCCTGTCGTTCCACTCAAACGGAGGACCCTTGCTCTTGGCCTTCTTGGATTGGCCCACTAACAGGTCTTGCAGGGGTGCGGCTATCTTCGTGAAGTCTTTAATGAACCTTTGGTAGCAGCCTACCAAACTGAGGAACTGCCAGATTTCATGGATGTTGCTGGGTTTCGACCAGTCCCTGATCACAGTGACCTTGTCAGGGTCTGGTGCCACTCCTTCAGAGCTTACCACATGGCCCAGGTACTGCACTTTGGGTTTTAACAGGTGACACTTAGATGGCTTTACCTTTAGGCCAAAGTTAGACAGAGCTTCAAACACCTCGGCCAGGTGTTTCAGGTGGTCTTCATAGGTCTTAGAAAAGACGATGACATCATCCAGATGCAACAGGATGGTTTCAAAATTCTTGTGCTCGAGACAGCACTCCATCATCATAGTAACATAGTAACATAGTAACATAGTTAGTAAGGCCGAAAAAAGACATTTGTCCATCCAGTTCAGCCTATATTCCATCATAATAAATCCCCAGATCTACGTCCTTCTACAGAACCTAATTGTATGATACAATATTGTTCTGCTCCAGGAAGACATCCAGGCCTCTCTTGAACCCCTCGACTGAGTTCGCCATCACCACCTCCTCAGGCAAGCAATTCCAGATTCTCACTGCCCTAACAGTAAAGAATCCTCTTCTATGTTGGTGGAAAAACCTTCTCTCCTCCAGACGCAAAGAATGCCCCCTTGTGCCCGTCACCTTCCTTGGTATAAACAGATCCTCAGCGAGATATTTGTATTGTCCCCTTATATACTTATACATGGTTATTAGATCGCCCCTCAGTCGTCTTTTTTCTAGACTAAATAATCCTAATTTCGCTAATCTATCTGGGTATTGTAGTTCTCCCATACCCTTTATTAATTTTGTTGCCCTCCTTTGTACTCTCTCTAGTTCCATTATATCCTTCCTGAGCACCGGTGCCCAAAACTGGACACAGTACTCCATGTGCGGTCTAACTAGGGATTTGTACAGAGGCAGTATAATGCTCTCATCATGTGTATCCAGACCTCTTTTAATGCACCCCATGATCCTGTTTGCCTTGGCAGCTGCTGCCTGGCACTGGCTGCTCCAGGTAAGTTTATCATTAACTAGGATCCCCAAGTCCTTCTCCCTGTCAGATTTACCCAGTGGTTTCCCATTCAGTGTGTAATGGTGACATTGATTCCTTCTTCCCATGTGTATAACCTTACATTTATCATTGTTAAACCTCATCTGCCACCTTTCAGCCCAAGTTTCCAACTTATCCAGATCCATCTGTAGCAGAATACTATCTTCTCTTGTATTAACTGCTTTACATAGTTTTGTATCATCTGCAAATATCGATATTTTACTGTGTAAACCTTCTACCAGATCATTAATGAATATGTTGAAGAGAACAGGTCCCAATACCGACCCCTGCGGTACCCCACTGGTCACAGCGACCCAGTTAGAGATTATACCATTTATAACGACCCTCTGCTTTCTATCACTAAGCCAGTTACTAACCCATTTACACACATTTTCCCCCAGACCAAGCATTCTCATTTTGTGTACCAACCTCTTGTGCGGCACGGTATCAAACGCTTTGGAAAAATCGAGATATACCACGTCCAATGACTCACCGTGGTCCAGCCTATAGCTTACCTCTTCATAAAAACTGATTAGATTGGTTTGACAGGAGCGATTTCTCATAAACCCATGCTGATATGGAGTTAAACAGTTATTCTCATTGAGATAATCCAGAATAACATCCCTCAGAAACCCTTCAAATATTTTACCAACAATAGAGGTTAGACTTACTGGCCTATAATTTCCAGGTTCACTTTTAGAGCCCTTTTTGAATATTGGCACCACATTTGCTATGCACCAATCCTGCGGAACAGACCCTGTCGCCATAGAGTCCCTAAAAATAAGAAATAATGGTTTATCTATTACATTACTTAGTTCTCTTAGTACTCGTGGGTGTATGCCATCCGGACCCGGAGATTTATCTATTTTAATCTTATTTAGCCGGTTTCGCACCTCTTCTTGGGTTAGATTGGTGACCCTTAATATAGGGTTTTCATTGTTTCTTGGGATTTCACCTAGCATGTCATTTTCCACCGTGAATACCGTGGAGAAGAAGGTGTTTAATATGTTAGCTTTTTCCTCGTCATCTACAACCATTCTTTCCTCACTATTTTTTAAGGGGCCTACATTTTCAGTTTTTATTCTTTTACTATTGATATAGTTGAAGAACAGTTTGGGATTAGTTTTACTCTCCTTAGCAATGTGCTTCTCTGTTTCCTTTTTGGCAGCTTTAATTAGTTTTTTAGATAAAGTATTTATCTCCCTATAGTTTTTTAGAGCTTCAATGGTGCCATCCTGCTTTAGTAGTGCAAATGCTTTCTTTTTACTGTTAATTGCCTGTCTTACTTCTTTGTTTAGCCACATTGGGTTTTTCCTATTTCTAGTCCTTTTATTCCCACAAGGTATAAACCGCTTACGCTGCCTATTTAGGATGTTCTTAAACATTTCCCATTTATTATCTGTATTCTTATTTCTGAGGATATTGTCCCAGTCTACCAGATTAAGGGCATCTCTAAGCTGGTCAAACTTTGCCTTCCTAAAGTTCAGTGTTTTTGTGACTCCCTGACAAGTCCCCCTAGTGAAAGACAGGTGAAACTGTACAATATTGTGGTCGCTATTTCCTAGATGCCCGACCACCTGCAGATTTGTTATTCTGTCAGGTCTATTAGATAGTATTAGGTCTAAAAGTGCTGCTCCTCTGGTTGGATTCTGCACCAATTGTGAAAGATAATTTTTCTTGGTTATTAGCAGAAACCTGTTGCCTTTATGGGTTTCACAGGTTTCTGTTTCCCAGTTAATATCCGGGTAGTTAAAGTCCCCCATAACCAGGACCTCATTATGGGTTGCAGCTTCATCTATCTGCTTTAGAAGTAGACTTTCCATGGTTTCTGTTATATTTGGGGGTTTGTAACAGACCCCAATGAGAATTTTGTTACCATTTTTCCCTCCATGAATTTCGACCCATATGGACTCGACATCCTCATTTCCTTCGCTAATATCCTCCCTTAAAGTGGACTTTAGACAAGACTTTACATAGAGACAAACCCCTCCTCCTCTCCGATTTTTACGATCCTTTCTAAACAGACTGTAACCCTGTAAGTTAACTGCCCAGTCATAGCTTTCATCTAACCATGTCTCGGTTATTCCCACTATGTCAAAGTTACCTGTAGATATTTCTGCTTCTAGTTCTTCCATCTTGTTTGTCAGGCTTCTGGCGTTTGCGAGCATGCAGTTTAGAGGATTTTGTTTTGTTCCAATCTCCTTGCTGTGGATTGTTTTAGAAATGTTCTTACCTCCCTTCTGAGTATGTTTTCCTGGATCTTCTTTGTTCAAGTCTAATGTTTTTCTTCCCGTCCCCTCTTCTTCTAGTTTAACGCCCTCCTGATGAGTGTAGCGAGTGTTCTGGCGAATGTGTGTTTCCCAGGTTTGTTGAGGTGTAGTCCGTCTCTGGCGAGGAGTCCATCGTACAAGTAATTCACACCGTGGTCCAGGAATCCGAATCCTTGTTGTCTGCACCATCGTCTTAGCCAGTTGTTTGCATCAAGGATCCTGTTCCATCTCCTGGTGCCATGCCCGTCTACTGGAAGGATAGAAGAAAAAACTACCTGTGCATCCAGTTCCTTTACTTTCTTCCCCAACTCTTCAAAGTCTTTGCAGATTGTCGGTAGGTCCTTCCTTGCCGTGTCATTGGTGCCAACATGTATCAGAAGAAATGGGTGGACGTCCTTGGAGTTGAAGAGCTTTGGTATCCTATCGGTCACATCCTTGATCATCGCACCTGGAAGGCAGCATACTTCTCTTGCAGTTATGTCCGGTCTGCAGATGGCTGCTTCTGTGCCTCTCAGTAGTGAGTCTCCCACCACCACCACTCTTCGTTGCTTCTTGGCTGTACTTTTTGCTGTCACTTGTTGCTGTGTGCCCTTTTCTTTTTTGCTTGCTGGTATTGCTTCATCCTTAGGTGTGCCATCTTCATCCTCTACAAAGATTTGATATCGGTTCTTCAGTTGTGTGGTTGGTGATTTCTCCATGGTCTTCTTGCTTCTTTTGGTCACATGCTTCCACTCATCTGCTTTTGGAGGTTCTCTGACACTTTTTTCACCTTCTGTGACCAGTAGAGATGCTTCTCTTCTGTCTAGAAAGTCTTCATTCTCTTTGATGAGTTTCAAAGTTGCTATTCTTTCTTCCAGACCCCGCACCTTTTCTTCTAAAAGGGCCACTAGTCTACACTTCTGACAGGTGAAATTTAATTCTTCTTCTGGTCGATCTGTGAACATGTAGCACATGCTGCAGCTCACCATGTAGGTTGTCACATCTGCCATGTTGCTCCTAGATCCTGCTGACTTGCTGTGTGTTTTCCTTCTTGTGTAATCTACTCAGCCAAGCTCTCTTGCAATAATGTCCTACAGGCAAAAATTCTCTGGAATGTTCCTGGTGCACTGCACAGTCTGACCGGCATGTAGTTGAATTCAGAGAGGCCCATCGGTGTCGTGAAGGCAGTCTTTTCTTTATCCCCTCTGCTACGGGAACCTGCCAATACCCACTATTGAGATCCAAGGTGGAGAAATAGCAGATTTTAAAGCAGCTAATGACTCTTCGATTCTGGGCAACGGGTATGCATCCTTGTGTGTAATGAGGTTTATCTGCCTGTAATCCACACACATCATCATTGTACCATCCTTTTTCCTGACGAGAACTAATGGAGCTACCCAGGGGCTGCAAATCTCTGATTACCCCAGCCTCCTTCATCTCTCATAACAAACTATTGGCACATTGGTAGCGAGCTGGAGGTACAGGCTGGTACCTTTCTTTAATGGTGGATGACCTCCAGTGGGAATATGATGTTGAACCCCTTTTACCTGCCCAAAATCTAGTGGGTGTTTGCTGAATACCAGCTCATACTCATGGAACACCCAGTAAGCCCCTTGTTTTTTGTGTGATGAGGTACAATCAGTGCCCATGTGTAATTTCTGACACCAGTCCTCCACTTGTCCTGCAGAGCCATTGTCCTCCGCCCCGGTTGGATGGGACCAAGGGTTCTGTTGCCTTTATTGCATTATTATTAACAGTAAACAGTTTAGCAAGTGTGGCATATCTGGGAAAGTGGACCTCTTTCTCTCCACAGTTAAGGACACATACTGGTACTCTCCCCTTGCGGACATCAACCACCCCTTTGGCCGTCAGGATTGTGGGCCTACTGTCTGAATACACAGGTTCTACCAGGGCTTGGTAATCTTTACCTCTGAGGCCTATTGCTGCTCGACACCATATTAACATTTCACTCCTGGGGGGTATTGCAATGGGGATCGGATGACTGACTATGACACGTCCAACTTCTCCACCAGACAATTCTACCTGTTGTCTCTGCACCAAGGCTCTGATTTCTTTTTGCAGGAAACGTTGCTCACTGGTACCCGCAGTCTCGGCAACCTGTTGTAACAAGACAATAACCTTGGCAAGACAATTTTCAATGACATTAGCACCTAAGGTCATCATGGGGTTACATTCACGTCGATCAATATCAACAATCACCATTCCTTGGGCCTTCAATTCTACCTGCTCCACCTTAAAGGTTACCTTCTTGTACCCCACCTGTGGCAAAAGTTGACCATTTCTGGCTACTGTTGTCAAATCACTATCTGGGCCACAGGTAATGTCTGAGTCAGCCCAATAACGTTTATAGAGAATGTAAGGCCCAGTCGTCACCTGAGAGTCAGTGTCCAGTAAAGCATTCATTGGGATGCTGTCGATCACAATGGGGAGAACCGGTCGTCCTCCAATGTATTTGGCTCGCCAATTTTGTGGGCTTGGTCGTCCTATTCCTGGGGGTTGGCCCTCTGCCCCAGGGGTCGCTCGTTTAAATGGCAGTACCTTGCAATGTACCCTGCCTGGTTGCAGCGGCGGCAGATAGGTCATCCGTCCTGATGATAGCGGTCGTTGTCTCTTCCTCTGGTCAGCGGGATCCTCTTCTGTCGTCGCCAGGGGGCGTCCTCCGGCCTGGAAGCCAGCTTGATCTTCTCCTTTGGGGTTTCCTGTAGAGACTGCACAGTCCTGGCTAGTGCAGCTACGCTTTTAGTTAGTTCCTGAACCTGGAGGTGTAGTCCTGTGGAGGGGTCATCATCCAGGATCTGTGCATCGGCCTCAACAGGGACCTGATGGCAGGGTTCTACCTCCTGGTGGTACATGATGGCTGGACACCTAGGGGGCACTGTGAGGTTGGGTTGAGGTTCATTCAGCACCCGGATGGCCCTGTCTTTAAATTGTGCAAAGTCCAGGTCAGGGTTTTGCAAGGCCAGGATGCGTAGCTGAGTCCTGTGGATGTTGGACAGGAGCCCTTCTTCTCCTCGCACTCCACGTGGCGCGACAATGGAGATTTTGTAAGCAAACTGTCACAGTCTCTGGCACACAATACTTGGCGATGCCAGGGCACGAGATCCTGTTTGTTATGCTTAAAAGATGAGTCGCCCACCAGGGCAGTGGGGATACTCGGTACCGGGTCCAGTCGCACTTAAAGAGGATGTCACGGTGGCTGCGACCCAGTCCGTGGCCCTGGGCGCTCACTTAAAAGAGGGAAAGGTCTTAAAAAGGAAGTTGGTAATAATGTCTATTTGTGTCGCCACCTGTGGCTCTGGGTCAGAGGGACCGATTCTGCTTAAAGGGGTCCTCTGGGGTGAAGTGGGGTCCCCAGGGCTCCCAAGGTGTATGGCAAGGATGGTGGGTTGCCGGTAAATAATGGATGACACAGAGCTGCAGTCTTTACCTGGTTCACTGATGGTAACGGGCCTCAGTCCAGAGTACTGGCAACAGGTGCAGGAGTCCAGGCAGCCTGAAAATAAATAGTAATCTCCCTTGGCAGGTCAGGATGAGAGCCTTCCTCTATGCACTGGTTTTCTAGTCCCTTGCTACCTGTAGTTCGCTGGCAAGGTACCCCTGTCTCTCTCCTGTCCTGGGACAGTACCTGCACGGCAGAGCTGTTCCCTTGGGGGTTTCTGACAGGGTGACTCCAGGCTCTATCTGCTGCTGTTCCTCAGGTATGGTTTGGGCAATTAACATACAGTCCTATGCCCTCCGATTCTACTGTGGACCTTGCAGTTATCCCCAATCTTGGGCTCCCAGTGCCCGGTTTCTGCATGCTGGCTCACAAGAGGCCCAATCGCAGCCTCCCTGAGCTCCTAATCACTCCTCTCCCTTCACTGTCTGCTCCAGAATGAACTAACTCCTCCTCCAGACCAGGATGGATATCAGGGAAGTTCCCCTAAAACAGGGTTTTGAGCTCCCCCTTCTGGCCTGGAGTTAGAATATGTTGTGTCTAAGATTTGCCTGCCAAAGGGATCCCACTTGTCTTCAGGCAAGGCACTAAGGGTATGTGCACACGTTGCGGATTTTGTCACGGATTTTTCCGCAGCGGATTTGGAAAAACCGCAGTGCAAAATCACTGCGGTTTTCACTGCGAATTTTCACGTGGTTTCTTCTGCAGATTCCTCTGCGGGTTTTCAACTGCACTTTCCTATTGGTGCAGGTTGAAAACCACTGCGGAATCCGCAGAAAGAAGTGACATGCTACTTCTTTTTTTCCGCAGAGTTTTCGCGCGGCTTTTTCCGCAGCGTGTGCACAGCGGTTTTTGTTTTCCATAGGGTTACATGGTACTGTACACCGCATGGAAAACTGCTGCGGATCCGCAGCGTCAAAACCGCTGCGGGTCCGCAGCAAAAACCGCAATGTGTGCACACAGCCTAACTTTCCCGGAAGGATGGCAGCCTCACTGTGGTACCCGAACTCCTGGGGTGCCACACTTCAACTTTATATCATCCATCAATCTTATCTGACCCCTGAAAAGCTATTCCGGATGGGAATGGGAAGGTTTCCTACTTCCAAGTGTCTGCGATGTTAAACTTTTGGCTTATGATATAGGCATGCCCAATTATTCTTCCCTCTGGCAAGAAATAACCTATTTATTATCCTCAATATCCATCTGTCTCTCTTGATTCCATTTTTTCCAAGGTAAACCTTGTTCATTGCCAGGAAAATGATAGTCTTGCACTAGGTGGAGGGTTTCCCCACGACCTCACAATCCTGGATTCAATTAGTCAATGCGATAATCCCATACAAGAGAACAGTTTATCAAAATAAAGGCTGTCCGCAGAAATTGTTGTACTTTTGGAACTCCTCACCCCTGATGATTACCTTAAAGGGAACCTGTCACCAGAAAAAACACTACTAACCTGCAGATATGGTGTTAATCTATAGGTTATTAGCATTAATAACCTGCCCGGCGCTTGCACTTAGCCGAACACTGCAGGGAGAAATTTAACTTTATCCCCCTCCCTATACAGAGCGTCCGCTGTAACCGTGCTCCCCCACACTGTCTCACAGCAAGTCTCAGTGCACAGCAGAGTATCAGTCAGGGTCGGGGGCAGGGTTACAGCGGTTGCCCTGTATACTTAAAGCGGTTACTGAACTAGTGCCGCCCTGTGACTGAAACCGAATGCTGACAGGGAAAATAAAGTTAATTTTCTTCCCGCAATGTTCAGCTAAGTTCAGATGCCTGGCAGGTTAATAACGCTATTAATCTGCAGACTGACCGTATATCTGCAGTTTAATAGTGTTTTTTCTGGTGACAAGTTCCCTTTAACCCCTTTCTGACATTAGACATACTATCCCGTCGAGGTGGGGTGGGCCCGTATGACCACCGACAGGATAGTACGTCATACGCAATCGGCCGCGCTCACGGGGGGAGCGCGGCCGATCGAGGCCGGGTGTCAGCTGCCTATCGCAGCTGATATCCGGCACTATGTGCCAGGAGCGGTCACGGACCACCCCCGGCACATTAACCCCCGGCACACCGCGATCAAACATGATCGCGGTGTGCCGGCGGTATAGGGAAGCGTCGCGCAGGGAGGGGGCTCCCTGCGGGCTTCCCTGAGACCCCCGCAGCAACGCGATGTGATCCCACTGAATCCGAAACTTCTGAAGAGACTGGAACAGTGGGTGAACGAGGAGAGGTGAGTATTTGTTTTTAAATCAGTGAATACATGTGGCTACAATACTAGAGTAATATGCGGTGTGCATCATATTATTTGAGGCTGCAATATACAATACGGAGGCTGCATTATTCTATTTGAGACTGTGTTATACTCTATGGGGGCTGCATTATACTCTATTGAGGCTGCAGTATACTCCATGGGGGCTGCGTTATACTCTATCAAGGACTATGGGGAGTGCATTATACTATATGGGAGCTACATTATACTGTATGGAAAACTATGAGAAATGCATTATACTATATGGAAGACTATTGGGCGCATTATACTATATTGAAGACTATGAAAAGTGTATGAAGACTATGAAAAGAGGCGGAGTGTTTGGTCAGAAGGCTAAATAATACATTTGAAAAAACTGACCGTCACATCCAAACATAGACTAAGTGTGAACAGGTGCTGAACCTTAGAGTCACCAACTCTTATACAGTCAAGCAAATAAGGCAGCACTCCGCCTCCTAGCCACAGGTGTTTTAATTGCAACAGGTTCAGTACCCCTCCACAGAGAGAATGTTAGTCTACTAAGAGGTTTTCTTGGGTACCCGTTCAGATGGAGACGTGGAGACGTTTATTCTCAGCGAGGAAGGAAAGCGTAGGACCTGGTATAAGAGAGATGCCGTAAAGTGGCTACCAGGTACACATAAAATTGGCCCTTTTTATGCGCTAAACACTCTTATTTTTCATATTTCTAGTGCAGTAATGCAGTTCAATTTTCGTGTTTCATGTTTGCATGTTTCAGCGCTGCAGTGTGCAGCCTTATTTGCTTGACTGCATAAGAGTTGGTGACTCTAAGGTTCAGCATCTGTTCACACTTAGTCTATGTTTGGATGTGACGGTCAGTTTTTTCAAATGTATTATTTAGCCTTCTGACCGAGCACTCCGCCTCCTAGCCACAGGTGTTTTAATTGCAACAGGTCCAGTACCCCTCCACAGAGAGAGAGAATGTTAGTCTAATAAGAGGTTTTCTTGGGTACCCATTCAGATTGAGACGTGGAGACGTTTATTGTCAGCGAGGAAGGAAAGCGTAGGACCTGGTATAGGAGAGATGCCGTAAAGTGGCTACCCGGTACACATAAAATTGGCCTTTTTTATGCGCTAAACGCTCTCATTTTTCATATTTCTAGTGCAGTAATGCAGTTCAATTTTCGTGTTTCATGTTTGCATGTTTCAGCACCGCAGTGTGCTGCCTTATTTGCTTGACTGTATAAGAGTTGGTGACTCTAAGGTTCAGCACCGGTTCACACTTAGTCTATGTTTGGATGTGACGGTCAGTTTTTTCAAATGAATTAAAGGGAACCTGTCACCGCCAAAATCGAAGATGAGCTAAGCCCACCAGCATCAGTGGCTTATCTACAGCATTCTGTAATGCTGTAAATAAGCCCCCGATGTATCCTAAAAGATGAGAATAAGAGGTTAGATTATACTCACCCAGAGGCGGTCCTGGTCCGAAGGGCGTCGTGGTCCGGTCCGAGGCCTCCTATATTCTTACGATGGCGTCCTCTTCTTGTATTAACGCTGCTGCTCCGGTGCAGGCGTACTTTGTCTGCCCTGTTGAGGGCAGAGCAAAGTACTGCAGTGCGCAGGTTCCTGGAGAGATCAGAGAAGCCTGGCACCTGCG
Source organism: Ranitomeya imitator (assembly GCF_032444005.1). Classification (NCBI taxonomy): domain Eukaryota; kingdom Metazoa; phylum Chordata; class Amphibia; order Anura; family Dendrobatidae; genus Ranitomeya; species Ranitomeya imitator. Next base: position 1,101,246,165 of record NC_091282.1, on the reverse strand, counting down.
CACTGGGCAAAGTACGCCTGCTCAGGAGCCACAGCATGAAGACAAGAAGAGGACGTCATCCTATGAAGATAGGAGGCCCCGGACTGGACCGCGACGCCCATCGGATCGGACCGCCCACCCAGGTGAGTATAATCTAACCTCTTTTTCTCACCTTTCAGGATACATCGGTGGCTTATCTACAGCATTCCAGAATGCTGTAGATAAGCTCCTGATGCTGGTGAGCTTAGCTCACCTTCGATTTTGGGGGTGACAGGTTCCTTTTAAAGTGAAAACAGGCTCTGGGGTGAAGGGGTTAATGGGAATCTGTCATGTCCTCAAACACTAATAACATTCTGATACGGGGATGATCTACAGATTAATGGTGTTCTATAGCCCTGCGGCCTCACACTGGAGGCATCGGGTTGAGAATAAGGGCACAGACGGCCGTATTTCTCGTGTGAGAATCGCATTGTAAACCTCGTACTGGCGTCGACTCTCCCGACCTGAGTTTGACAGCTGCATAGAAACACATCATACTGTCTTGCTCCGGTCAGGAGAGGTGCCAGGCCAGTCCGTGCAGCGCAATGTGCTTCTCGCAGGAGAAATACGGCAGACTGGCTCTGTCCTTAACTCTACTCTTCCCAGCAGCTTTTAGGGTATGTGGCCATGATTCGGAGTTGCTGCGGTTTTGACGCGGAGTATTTATGCAGCATCAAACCCCCCACAGCCAGGTGTTACAGCATAGTGGATGGGATTTCTAGAAATCCTATGTGCACTATGTGTCCAGAGACGCCCACGGCTCACCCGCAGAGCCTGACATGCAGCGTTTCTCCAGACTGCAGCATGTCCACTTATGTGTCGGAGACTCTAGGAGAAATATCACCCGTACGTTGTGTTGGACGGGGAGAATCCGCTCAGTTCAGTGACCACATGCGGATTCACCTGCGTTCATTAGCCGGCAGCGCGTCCAATGTGCTCCTAGTTCCGGATCGTGTGCGCTCGGCTGTGCACGCGGCTCTGCACTGACCCACTGCTGGGAGCTGACAGTGTACAGGGTGATCGGCCCTATTGATGAGACTAAGGCCCCTTCCACACATCAGTTTTTTGCTGTCAGTCACAATCCGTTGGCTTGACGGATCGATCGCAGATTGTGAAAAACTGATGCGACAGATTCATTTTTTCGACTGATCCAACTAGCGGATCAGGCTTATTGGATCCAAAATAATTCAGAGCATGCTCAGTTAAAAAAACAGAAACCGTCGCTGGATTCCGTCATTTGACCTCTCCGTGGGTGGCACCATAATAACACCCCGGCAGTAGGTGCGCTGTCTGGGTGTTATGTTTGACTCTGATCTCTCCTTCACCTCCCATATACAATCTCTTGCCCGCTCATGCCGCTTACACCTAAAGAACATCTCTAGAATCCGCCCTTTTCTCACCATGGAGACAGCTAAAACCCTCACTGTCGCCCTGATCCACTCCCGCCTGGACTACTGTAACGCTCTATTAATTGGCCTCCCCCTCACTCGACTTTCCCCTCTCCAGTCCATCCTTAATGCAGCAGCCAGGGTTGTCCATCTGGCTAATCGTTACTCGGACGCGTCCGCTCTTCGCCAGTCGTTACACTGGCTGCCCATTCATTACAGGATACAATTCAAAGTACTTGTTCTCACCCACAAAGCTCTCCACAGTGCGGCACCCCCTTACATCTCCTCCCTCATTTCTGTCTATCAGCCTAACAGACCGCTGCGCTCTGCAAATGACTTTTGACTAACCTCTGCACTAATCCGTACCTCCCACTCCCGACTCCAAGACATCTCCCGTGCTGCGCCAATCCTCTGGAATGTTCTACCCCAAGATATCAGGACCATCCACAATTTGCATAGTTTTAGGCGCTCCCTCAAAACACATTTGTTCAGAGCGGCCTATCACGTTCACTAATCAAAGTCATTTTATGTTTGTGTGTGTGTAGCCCATTCACTATCCCCATCTATCCACCAACCCCTGAAGATGGCTGGACCATCATTGTAAATACAGAATTGTAAATACACACCTGTACGTTGTATCTTCCCCACCTCATTGTAGATTGTAAGCTCTCACGAGCAGGGTTGTCTTATTTCGCTTTAATTATTGTATTGTTAACGTTGTTTCTTATGACTTTTGTGTTTGAAACTGTTAAACTGTAAAGCGCTGCGGAATATGTTGGCGCTATATAAATAAAGATTATTATTAGTTGACAGATCCGGCCCCCATAGGCTTCCATTCGAGCAAACAACGGACGGCGACGGATCTGGCGCTGTCCGATTTTTCGACGTACACAAAAACGTTACTTTCTTCGTTCTCTCCAGCAGCCCAACAATTTTCAACGGATCCGGCCAACAATGGATGAAACGTGAGGCTATCCATCGCTAATACGAGTCTATGAGGAAAAAAACAGATCCAGCGGCATCAGTTGCCAAATTCATTTTTTTCAAAATTAGACCGATTGCGACTGGTGGCAAAAAACTGATGTGTGAAAGTGGCCTAAAACAAACAGTGAAACGGAAACAAAAGTAGAACTTTATTGACAATAATAAAACCGGCATTCTGAGAATGAGCCCCGTTCTGTTCGCGTGGTCACGGCCTCGCTACCTGCGTTTCTATGGCGACTGACGAAGGGTCCCGCCCTCACCCAAGCCGCTCGGCTCTGGGAGCTTCTTGGCGGACGTGCTGTGGGCAGTAGGGCGGGATTATTGCGCGCTCGGGAGCACACGGCACTCTCTGCCCGGGGTCCGGGGACTTTCCCCTAGGCTGCGGGAGGAACGGACGTCCTCAGTACGTGGCCTAGACGTCAGGTCTTCAGAATACCTGACCCTGTAGGCGCGCACACAGCCTTATATACCCCGGGAACCGCCGGTAAACTGAACTTACGGCGACTTCTCTGAACACTGCAGAACGCGGAGTTATAAGGCGACTAGAAGTCTCCCGGCAGCGCGAGCGGTGACCGAACAGCCGTTACCGGGACCGAGTGATAACTAATAGTGATAAATTAGACACAGGATATTAGCATACTAGCCCCGCCCCAATCACAGCCGACTTGTAAAATTGAGCAGTGCTCTAGATGGGGGGGCGGTCTCTAGATGTGGGCGGTCTCTAGATGTGGGCGTGGTTATCCCAGCTGAGGACGCGTCCCGCCCTCTCCGGCCACAAGCCGTCTGTAGCGCGGGTGTACGGCGCGGCTTGGGCTCTTTGTGGTGTTGTCATTGTCACATTGACCGTTGTCAGACACTCGCCCTTGTCAGCGCAGTCATGGGGGAGCGGTCCAGTGACCTGTCCCCATACAGCGTGGCGCTAGTTACAGGATGGACGATCCGTCCTCCCTCCGACATGTTGGGAAAATCACTTTACTGCCCGAATACCTCAGTTTGTCCTAATTTATTGTGAAATTGATTCCGTGCCACTGATTCTCTCACCTCTGATACAATCCCAGCCTGGTCTGGGGCCACACAGAGTCGCTGCGACATAGTCGCACATCCACGTGAATGGGGTCGTGCTGCTACAACCAGCGACACTTGGCGTCGTACTTATGTCGCAGGGAAAGTCTCCTTGTGCCCGGCCTTAAAGGTACCTTCACACTGAACAACTTAACAACGATATCGCTAGCGATCCGTGACGTTGCAGCGTCCTGGATAGTGATATCGTTGTGTTTGACACGCAGCAGCGATCTGGATCCCGCTGTGACATCGCTGGTCGGAGCAGAAAGGCCAGAACTTTAACCCCTTCAAGTCGTGGCCCTTTTTCGTTTTTCCGTGTTCGTTTTTCACTCCCCTCCTTCCCAGAGCCATAACTTTTTTATTTTTCCGTCAATATGGCCATGTGAGGGCTTATTTTTTGCGTGCCGAGCTGGCGTTTTTAATGATACCATTTCGGTGCAGATACGTTCTTTTGATCGCCCGTTATTGCATTTTAATGCAATGTCACGGCGACCAAAAAACATAATTCTGGCGTTTTGGATTTTTTTCTCGCTACGCTGTTTAGAGATCAGGTTAATGCTTTTTTTTATTGATAGAACGGGCGATTCTGAACGCGGCGATACCAAATATGTGTAGATTTGGTTTTTTTTTTAATTGTTTTATTTCGGATGGGGCGAAAGGGGGGTGATTTAAACTTTTATATTTTTTCATATTTTTAAAAACATTTTTTTTTACTTGTGCCATGTTTCAATAGCCTCCATGGGAGGCTAGAAGCTGGCATAGCCTGATCGGCTCTGTTACATAGCAGCGATCATCAGATCGCTGCTATATAGCTGAAATGCAGGTGTGCTGTGAGCGCCGACCACAGGGGGGCGCTCACAGCAGGCCGGCATCAGTAACCATAAAGGTCTCAAGGACCTCTATTATTACCTTCCTGATGCATCGCCGACCCCCGATCATGTGACGGGGGTCGGCGATGACATCATTTCCGGCCGGAAGCGCCGGTTAAATGCCGCTGTCTGCGTTTGACAGCTGCATTTAACAGGTTAATAGTGGCGGGTGAATAGCAATTTCACCCGCCGCTATTGCGCGCACATGTCAGCTGTACAAAACAGCTGACATGTCGTGACTTTGATGTGGGCTCACTGCCGGAGCCCACATCAAAGGGGGTGACACGGCATGCGCAGTACTAGTACGGCGCATGTCGTGAAGGGGTTAAGGTACCGTCACATTAAGCGACGCTGCAGCGATATAGACAACGATGCCGATCGCTGCAGCGTCGCTGTTTCGTCGCTGTGTGGTCGCTGGAGAGCTGTCAGACAGCTCTCCAGCGACCAACGATGCAGAAGTCCCCTGGTAAACAGGGTAAACATCGGGTTACTAAGCGCAGGGCCGCGCTTAGTAACCCGATATTTATCCTGGTTACCATTGTAAAAGTAAAAAAAAAAACACTACATACTCACATTCCGATGTCTGTCACTTCCCCCAGCGTCAGCTTCCCTGCACTGTGTAAGCGCCGGCTGTAAAGCAGAGCGGTGACGTCACCGCTGTGCTCTGCTTTACGGCCGGCGCTGATAGTGCAGGGAAGCTGACGGCGGGGGACGTGACAGACATCGGAATGTGAGTATGTAGTGTTTTTTTTACTTTTACAATGGTAACCAGGGTAAATATCGGGTTACTAAGCGCGGCCCTGCACTTAGTAACCCAATATTTACCCTGGTTACAAGTGAACACATCGCTGGATCGGCGTCACACACGCCGATCCAGCGATGACAGCGGGTGATCAGCGACCAAAAAAAGGTCCTGATCATTCCCCAACGATCTCCCAGCAGGGGCCTGATCGTTGGTCGCTGTCACACATAACGAGATCGTTAGCGGAATCGTTGCTACGTCACAAAAAGCGTGACATTGCAACGATATCGTTAACGAAATCGTTATGTGTGAAGGTACCTTTACAGGGATTTCTGCCTCAGCACAATAAACTACATAAAAATCAAATCCCTTTGTGCTGCCGTAGTCGGTGACCGCTCTACATCAGAATTGGCGGAGCTGCGCGAGGGCTTATTCCTGAGGGGTGCGGGCTTATTCCTAAGGGGCGAGGGCTTATTCCTGAGGGGTGCTGGCTTATTCCTGAGGGACGAGGGCTTATTCCTGAGGGGCGAGGGCTTATTCCTGAGGGACGAGGGCTTATTCCTGAGGGTCGAGGGCTTATTCCTGAGGGTCGAGGGCTTATTCCTGAGGGGTGCAGGCTTATTCATGAGGGACGAGGGCTTATTCCTGAGGGGCGAGGGCTTATTCCTGAGGGGCGAGGGCTTATTCCTGAGGGACGAGGGCTTATTCCTGAGGGGTGCAGGCTTATTCCTGAGGGACAAGGGCTTATTCCTGAGGGGTGCAGGCTTATTCCTGAGGGACGAGGGCTTATTCCTGAAGGGCGAGGGCTTATTTCTGAGGGGTGAGGGCTTATTCCTGAGGGTCGAGGGCTTATTCCTGAGGGATGCAGGCTTATTCCTGAGGGACGAGGGCTTATTCCTGAGGGGCGAGGGCTTATTCCTGAGGGGCGAGGGCTTATTCCTGAGGGACGAGGGCTTATTCCAGAGGGGCGAGGGCTTATTCCTGAGGGGCGAGGGCTTATTCCTGAGGGGTGCTGGCTTATTCCTGAGGGACGAGGGCTTATTCCTGAGGGGCGAGGGCTTATTCCTGAGGGACGAGGGCTTATTCCTGAGGGTCGAGGGCTTATTCCTGAGGGTCGAGGGCTTATTCCTGAGGGGTGCAGGCTTATTCATGAGGGACGAGGGCTTATTCCTGAGGGGCGAGGGCTTATTCCTGAGGGGCGAGGGCTTATTCCTGAGGGACGAGGGCTTATTCCTGAGGGGTGCAGGCTTATTCCTGAGGGACGAGGGCTTATTCCTGAGGGGTGCAGGCTTATTCCTGAGGGACGAGGGCTTATTCCTGAAGGGCGAGGGCTTATTTCTGAGGGGTGAGGGCTTATTCCTGAGGGTCGAGGGCTTATTCCTGAGGGATGCAGGCTTATTCCTGAGGGACGAGGGCTTATTCCTGAGGGGCGAGGGCTTATTCCTGAGGGGCGAGGGCTTATTCCTGAGGGGCAAGAGCTTATTCCTGAGGGACAAGGGCTTATTTCTGTTGTGAATTCCGCTCTTGGGCTCCCTCCGGTGGTTGTAAGTGGCACTTTTGTGAATTCTGCTCTTGGGCTCTCTCTTGTGGTTTCTAGTGGTATGGCTGCTCCTTGGAGTTAGCTGTCATGAGTTGCCTCCACTTATCGTCTCTTCTGCTCGGCTATTTAAGTCTGGCTCTATCTTCAGCCAGTGCCACTTGTAAATGGTTCCTGGTTGGATTCACATCTCTTTGGAGTTCCCTGTTATCCTGACCAGTTCAGCTAAGCTAAGTTTTTGCTTGCCCTTTTCTGTCCATAGATTGTGGACTTATCCATTCTGTGCTTTCTATGTTTGTCCAGCTTATCAGTGTGAATTAATTCTGTCTTGCTGGAAGCTCTGGGAGGCAGATTTCCCCCCCACACCTTTAGTCAGGTGTGGAGATTTTTTGTAAATTCTGCGTGGATTTTGTAGTGTTTTATACTGACCGCACAGTATTCCATCCTGTCCTATCTATTTAGTTAGACTGGCCTCCTGTGCTCATCCTGGTTTCATTCTGTGTATGTCTTTTCCCTCTCCCCTCACAGTCATTATTTGTGGGGGGCTAATCTATCCTTTGGGGATTTTATCTGAGGCAAGATAGCTTTCCTGCTTCTATCTTTAGGGGTAGTTAGCTCTTAGGCTGTGATGAGATGCCTAGGGAGAGTTAGGAGCATTCCACGGCTACTTCTAGTGTTGTGTTGAGCTTAGGGACTGCGGTCAGTGCAGTTACCACTTCCTTCAGAGCTTGTTCCATGTTGCTCCTAGACCACCGTATCATAACAGTACAAGTAGCCAAAAATGAATTAAATGCATCTCAAAAGAAGGAAAAGAAAGTTCTGAACCATTTTTTTTTCTGTGCTCTAGTTTGTCTTTTTTTTTTCTTTTCCTCTTGATATCTGGGTGGTTCAGGATATATGCTCTGGCATGGATGTTCAGGGTTTGTTTTCTCGTGTGGATCAACTTGCTGCAAGAGTACAGAGTATCCAGGACTATGTTGTCCAGACTCCGGCTTTAGAGCCCAGAATTCCTACTCCTGATTTGTTTTTTGGGGACAGATCCAAGTTTTTGAACTTTAAAAATAACTGCAAATTGTTTTTTGCTTTGAAACCCCGTTCTTCTGGTGATCCCATTCAGCAGGTAAAAATCATCATATCCTTGCTGCGTGGTGACCCTCAAGACTGGGCTTTTTCTCTTTAAACAGGGGATCCGGCATTATTGAATGTAGATGCATTTTTTCAAGCGCTCGGATTATTGTATGACGAACCTAACTCTGTGGATCATGCGGAAAAAACCCTGTTGGCCTTGTGTCAAGGTCAGGAAGCGGCAGCGTTATACTGCCAGAAATTTAGAAAATGGTCTGTGCTCACTAAATGGAATGAAGAGGCTCTGGCTGCTATTTTCAGAAAAGGTCTTTCTGAAACCCTTAAAGATGTTATGGTGGGCTTTCCTACGCCTGCCGGTTTGAGCGAATCTATGTCTCTAGCCATTCAGATTGATCGGCGTCTGCGAGAGCGCAAAGCTGTGCACCATATGGCAGTATCCTCTGAGCAAAGTCCTGAACCTATGCAATGTGATAGGATTTTGACTAGAATAGAACGGCAGGAATTCAGACGTCAGAATAGGCTGTGTTTTTACTGTGGTGATTCGGCTCATGTTATCTCTGATTGCCCTAAGCGTACTAAGAGAGTCGCTAGGTCTGTTACCATTAGTACTATACAGCCTAAATTTCTCTTATCTGTGACCCTGATTTGCTCATTGTCGTCCTTTTCTGTCATGGCATTTGTGGATTCAGGTGCTGCCCTGAACTTAATGGACTTAGAATTCGCCAGGCGCTGTGGTTTTTCCTTGCAGCCTTTGCAGAGCCCTATTCCTTTGAGGGGTATTGATGCTACACCCTTGGCCAAGGATAAACCTCAGTACTGGACACAGATGACTATGTACATGGCTCCTGCACATCAGGAAGATTGCCGTTTTCTGGTGTTGCATAACCTGCATGATGTTGTTGTACTGGGATTTCCATGGTTACAGGAACATAATCCGGTGCTGGATTGGAAAACTATGTCGGTGACTAGTTGGGGTTGTCGAGGAGTACATAGTGACGTTCCTTTGATGTCAATTTCCTCTTCCCCCTCTTCTGAGGTCCCTGAGTTTTTGTCGGATTTCCAGGATGTATTTGATGAGCCCAAGTCCAGTTCCCTTCCTCCGCACAGGGACTGTGATTGTGCTATTAACTTGATTCCTGGTTGTAAGTTCCCTAAGGGCCGACTTTTCAATCTGTCTGTGCCAGAGCATGCCGCCATGCGGAGCTATGTTAAGGAATCTTTGGAGAAAGGGCATATTCGGCCCTCTTCGTCACCATTGGGAGCGGGTTTCTTTTTTGTTGCTAAGAAGGATGGCTCCTTGAGACCCTGTATTGATTATCGTCTTCTTAATAAGATCACGGTCAAATTCCAATACCCCTTGCCTTTGCTTACTGATTTGTTTGCTCAGATTAAGGGGGCTAGTTGGTTTACTAAGATTGACCTCCTAGGGGCATATAATCTTGTTCGTATTAAACAGGGTGACGAATGGAAAACTGCATTTAATACGCCCGAAGGCCATTTTGAATACCTTGTGATGCCATTTGGGCTCTCTAATGCTCCATCTGTGTTCCAGTCTTTCATGCATGATATTTTCCGCAATTATCTTGATAAATTCATGGTCGTATATTTGGATGATATTTTGATTTTTTTCGATGATTGGGAGTCTCATGTGAAGCAGGTCAGGATGGTGTTCCAGATCCTTCGTGATAATGCTTTATTTGTGAAGGGGTCTAACTGCCTATTCGGAGTTCAGAAGGTCACTTTTTTGGGTTTTATTTTTTCTCCCTCGTCTATAGAAATGGATCCTGTTAAGGTCCAAGCTATTCATGACTGGATCCAACCCACATCTGTGAAAGGTCTTCAAAAATTTTGGGGTTTTGCTAATTTCTATCGCCGTTTCATTGCCAACTTTTCCAGTGTGGTTAAGCCCCTTACTGATTTGACGAAGAAAGGCGCTGATGTGACGAATTGGTCCTCTGAGGCTGTTGAGGCCTTTCAGGAGCTTAAACTCCGATTTACTTCTGCCCCTGTGTTGCGTCAGCCGGATGTTTCTCTTCCTTTTCAGGTTGAGGTCGACGCTTCTGAGATTGGGGCAGGGGCCGTTTTGTCTCAGAGGGAGTCTGATGGTTCTTTGATGAAACCGTGTGCTTTTTTTTCCAGAAAGTTTTTGCCTGCGGAACGCAATTATGATGTCGGCAATCGGGAGTTGTTGGCTATGAAGTGGGCGTTTGAGGAGTGGCGACATTGGCTTGAGGGAGCTAAACACCGTGTTGTGGTCCTGACCGATCATAAAAATCTGATTTACCTCGAGTCGGCCAAGCGGCTGAATCCTAGACAGGCTCGATGGTCCTTGTTTTTCTCCCGTTTTGATTTTGTGGTCTCGTATCTTCCGGGATCTAAGAATGTTAAGGCTGATGCCCTCTCTAGGAGTTTTTCGCCTGATTCTCCTGGAGTCCTTGAGCCGGTTGGCATTCTTAAGGAGGGGGTGATTCTTTCTGCTATCTCCCCTGATTTGCGGCGGGTGCTTCAGGAATTTCAGGCTGATAGGCCTGACCGCTGTCCAGTGGGGAAGCTGTTTGTTCCTGATAGATGGACAAGTAAGGTAATTTCTGAGGTTCATTGTTTGGGATTTTTGGTACCAGAGATTTGGTTGCTAGGTCCTTTTGGTGGCCTTCCTTGTCGCGCGATGTGCGTGCTTTTGTGCAGTCCTGTGGGACTTGCGCCCGGGCCAAGCCTTGCTGTTCCCGCGCTAGTGGGTTGCTTTTGCCTTTGTCGGTCCCTGAGAGGCCCTGGACGCATATTTCCATGGATTTTATTTCGGATCTTCCTGTTTCCCAGAAGATGTCTGTTATCTGGGTTGTTTGTGACCGGTTCTCTAAAATGGTCCATCTGGTACCTTTGCCTAAGTTGCCTTCCTCCTCAGATCTGGTTCCATTATTTTTTCAGCATGTGGTTCGTTTGCATGGCATTCCGGAGAATATTGTGTCTGACAGAGGTTCTCAGTTTGTCTCTAGATTTTGGCGGGCCTTTTGTGCTAGGATGGGCATTGATTTGTCTTTTTCTTCGGCGTTTCATCCTCAGACTAATGGCCAAACTGAGCGAACTAATCAGACCTTGGAGACCTATTTGAGATGCTTTGTGTCTGCTGATCAGGATGATTGGGTGTCTTTCTTGCCGTTGGCCGAGTTTGCCCTTAATAATCGGGCTAGTTCGGCTACTTTGGTTTCACCTTTCTTTTGTAATTTTGGTTTTCATCCTCGTTTTTCTTCTGGGCAGGTTGAGCCTTCTGATTGTCCTGGTGTTGATTCTGTGGTGGACAGGCTGCAGCAGATTTGGACTCATGTGGTGGACAATTTGACGTTGTCTCAGGAAAGGGCTCAACGTTTTGCCAACCGCCGTCGGTGTGTTGGTCCCCGACTTCGTGTGGGGGATTTGGTTTGGTTGTCTTCTCGTCATGTTCCTATGAAGGTTTCTTCCCCTAAGTTTAAGCCTCGGTTTATTGGTCCTTATAAAATTTCTGAAATTATTAATCCGGTGTCTTTTCGATTGGCTCTTCCTGCCTCTTTTGCCATTCATAATGTTTTCCATAGATCTTTGTTGCGGAGATATGTGGTGCCCGTTGTTCCCTCGGTTGACCCTCCTGCCCCGGTGTTGGTTGAGGGAGAGTTGGAATATGAGGTTGAGAAGATTTTGGATTCTCGTTTTTCGAGGCGGAGGCTTCAGTATCTTGTCAAGTGGAAGGGTTATGGCCAGGAGGATAATTCTTGGGTTGTTGCCTCCGATGTCCATGCCACCGATTTGGTTTGTGCTTTTCACTTGGCTCGTCCTGATCGGCCTGGGGGCTCTGGTGAGGGTTCGGTGACCCCTCCTCAAGGGGGGGGTACTGTTGTGAATTCCGCTCTTGGGCTCCCTCCGGTGGTTGTAAATGGCACTTTTGTGAGTTCTGCTCTTCGGCTCTCTCTTGTGGTTTCTAGTGGTATGGCTGCTCCTTGGAGTTAGCTGTCATCAGCTGCCTCCACTTATCGTCTCTTCTGCTCGGCTATTTAGGTCTGGCTCTATCTTCAGCCAGTGCCACTTGTAAATGGTTCCTGGTTGGATTCACATCTCTTTGGAGTTCCCTGTTATCCTGACCAGTTCAGTTAAGCTAAGGTTTTGCTTGCCCTTTTCTGTCCATAGATTGTGGACTTATCCATTCTGTGCTTTCTATGTTTGTCCAGCTTATCAGTGTGAATTAATTCTGTCTTGCTGGAAGCTCTGGGAGGCAGATTTGCCCTCCACACCTTTAGTCAGGTGTGGAGATTTTTGTAGTGTTTTATACTGACCGCACAGTATTCCATCCTGTCCTATCTATTTAGTTAGACTGGCCTCCTGTGCTCATCCTGGTTTCATTCTGTGTATGTCTTTTCCCTCTCCATTCACAGTCATTATTTGTGGGGGGCTAATCTATCCTTTGGGGATTTTCTCTGAGGCAAGATAGCTTTCCTGCTTCTATCTTTAGGGGTAGTTAGCTCTTGGGCTGTGACGAGATGCCTAGGGAGAGTTAGGAGCATTCCACGGCTACTTCTAGTGTTGTGTTGAGCTTAGGGACTGCGGTCAGTACAGTTACCACTTCCTTCAGAGCTTGTTCCATGTTGCTCCTAGACCACCGTATCATAACATATTCCTAAGGGACGAGGACTTATTCCTGAGGGGCGAGGGCTTATTCCTAAGGGGTGCATGCTTATTCCTGAGGGACGAGGGCTTATTCCTGAGGGGCGAGGGCTTATTCTTGAGGGGCAAGGGCTTATTCCTGAGGGGTGCAGGCTTATTCCTGAGGGGTGCAGGCTTATTCCTGAGGGGTGAGGGCTTATTCCTGAGGGGCGAGGGCTTATTCCTGAGGGGTGCAGGCTTATTCCTGAGGGGTGCAGGCTTATTCCTGAGGGGTGAGGGCTTATTCCTGAGGGGCGAGGGCTTATTCCTGAGGGATGAGGGCTTATTCCTGAGGGATGAGGACTTATTCCTGAGGGGCGAGGGCTTATTCCTGAGGGGTGCAGGCTTATTCCTGAGGGAAGAGGGCTTATTCCTGAGGGGCGAGGACTTATTCCTGAGGGACGAGGGCTTATTCCTGAGGGACGAGAGCTTATTCTTGAGGGGTGCAGGCTTATTCCTGAGGGGTGCAGGCTTATTCCTGAGGGGCGAGGGCTTATTCCTGAGGGGTGAGGGCTTATTACTGAGGGGCGAGGGCTTATTCCTGAGGGGTGCAGACTTATTCCTGAGGGGCGAGGGCTTATTCCTGAGGGGTGAGGGCTTATTCCTGAGGGGCGAGGGCTTATTCCTGAGGGGTGCAGGCTTATTCCCGAGGGACAAGGGCTTATTCCTGAGGGGCGAGGGCTTATTCCTGATGGGTGCAGGCTTATTCCTGAGGGGTGCAGGCTTATTCCTGAGGGACGAGGACTTATTCCTGAGGGGTGCAGGCTTATTCCTGAGGGGCGAGGGCTTATTCCTGAGGGATGAGAGCTTATTCCTGAGGGGCGAGGGCTTATTCCTGAGGGGCGAGGGCTTATTCCTGAGGGACGAGGACTTATTCCTGAGGGGCGAGGGCTTATTCCTGAGGGGTGCAGGCTTATTCCTGAGGGACGAGGGCTTATTCCTGAGGGGCGAGGACTTATTCCTGAGGGATGAGGGCTTATTCCTGAGGGACGAGAGCTTATTCCTGAGGGGTGCAGGCTTATTCCTGAGGGGTGCAGGCTTATTCCTGAGGGACGAGGGCTTATTCCTGAGGGGTGAGGGCTTATTCCTGAGGGACGAGGGCTTATTCCTGAGGGGCGAGGACTTATTCCTGAGGGACGAGGGCTTATTCCTGAGGGACGAGGACTTATTCCTGAGGGGCGAGGGCTTATTTCTGAGGAGTGTAGGGTTATTCCTGAGGGACGAGGGCTTATTCCTGAGGGGCGAGGACTTATTCCTGAGGGACGAGGGCTTATTCCTGAGGGACGAGAGCTTATTCCTGAGGGGTGCAGGCTTATTCCTGAGGGGTGCAGGCTTATTCCTGAGGGACGAGGGCTTATTCCTGAGGGGTGCAGGCTTATTCCTGAGGGGTGAGGGCTTATTCCTGAGGGACGAGGGCTTATTCCTGAGGGGCGAGGACTTATTCCTGAGGGACGAGGGCTTATTCCTGAGGGACGAGAGCTTATTCCTGAGGGGTGCAGGCTTATTCCTGAGGGGTGCAGGCTTATTCCTGAGGGACGAGGGCTTATTCCTGAGGGGTGCAGGCTTATTCCTGAGGGGTGAGGGCTTATTCCTGAGGGACGAGGGCTTATTCCTGAGGGACGAGAGCTTATTCCTGAGGGGTGCAGGCTTATTCCTGAGGGGTGCAGGCTTATTCCTGAGGGACGAGGGCTTATTCCTGAAGGGTGCAGGCTTATTCCTGAGGGGTGAGGGCTTATTCCTGAGGGACGAGAGTTTATTCCTGAGGGGCGAGGGCTTATTCCTGAGGGACGAGGGCTTATTCCTGAGGGACGAGGGCTTATTCCTGATGGGTGCAGGCTTATTCCTGAGGGGTGCAGGCTTATTCCTGAGGGACGAGGGCTTATTCCTGAGGGGTGTAGGCTTATTCCTGAGGGGTGAGGGCTTATTCCTGAGGGATGAGAGCTTATTCCTGAGGGGCGAGGGCTTATTCCGGAGGGGCGAGGGCTTATTCCTGAGGGACGAGAGCTTATTCCTGAGGGGTGCAGGCTTATTCCTGAGGGGCGAGGGCTTATTCCTGAGGGACGAAGGCTTATTCCTGAGGGACGAGGGCTTATTCCTGAGGGGTGCGGGCTTATTCCTGAGGGGCGAGGGCTTATTCCTGAGGGGCGAGGGCTTATTACTGAGGGGCGAGGGCTTATTCCTCAGGGACGAGTTCAAATATTGATTGGGAAATTCTTAATTACTCGTCACTGGTTTATGGAAGGTGAGAAAACCTAGCAGCGATTCTCGGTTGGGATTTTCCGTTTCTGTTTTTCGCTCCCCTCCTTCCCAGAGCTATAACTTTTTTTATTTTTCCATAAATATGTCCTTGTGAGGACTTGTTATTTGTTGGACAAGTTGTACTTTTGAACGACACCATTGGTTTAACCATATTGTGTACTGGAAAAAGGAGAAAAAAATTCTAAGTGCGGTGAAATTGCAAAAAAATTCCACATTTGACACATTTGGCAACTGAGTTGCCATTATAATTCTCCAGGTCATTAGGAGTTTGTTAGATACCAAAGATGTGTAGGTTGTTTTTTATTTAACCCCTTCCCGACCCATGACGCCACGTAGGCGTCATGAAAGTCGGTGCCAATCTGACCCATGACGCCTATGTGGCGTGATGGAATGATCGTGTCCCTGCAATATCATTGGCCATGGCTGGAAACACTGGTGTGCCCCCCCCACCCCACCGATCGCCCCCCCAGTCCACCGATCTGTGGTCCGCTCCCCTTTGTCCTGTGCTCCGCTCCCCCGTCCTCCTGTCCGCTCCCCCCGTGCTCGTATGCCACCCCTCGTGCTCCGACGCCCCCCCATGTGTCCCGATCTCCCCCCCTTATACTTACCGGGCCACCCGGTGTCTGTCCGTCTTCTCCCTGGGCGCCGCCATCTTCCAAAATGGCGGGCGCATGCGCAGTGCGCCCGCCGAATCTGATATAACCTATCACAGTGATCAAAATAAAAAAAATAGTAAATACCCCCCCTCCCCTTTATCACTCCCATAGGTAGGGCCAATAATAAAATAAAGAAAATATTTTTTTTCTTTTTCCACTAGGGTAGGGTTAGAACTAGTGTTAGGGTTAGAACTAGGGTTAGGGTTAGAACTAGAGTTAGGGTTAGGTTTAGGGTATTTGCACACGGTGCGGATTTGGCTGCAGATCCGCAGCGGATTGGCTGTGGATGGATTGGCCGCTGCGAATTCGTAGCAGTTTTCCATCAGGTTTACAGTACCATGTAAACCGATGGAAAACCAAATCCGCTGTGCCCATGGTGCGGAAAATACCGTGCGGAAACGCTGCGTTGTATTTTCTGCAGCATGTCAATTTTGTGTGGATTCCGCAGCGTTTTACACAAGTTCCTCAATAGGAATCCGCAGGTGAAATCCGCACAAAAAACACTGGAAATCCGCTGTAAATCCGCAGGTAAAACACAGTGCCTTTTACCTGCGGATTTTTCAAAAATCTTGCGGAAAAATCACACGAATCTGCAACGTGGGCACATAGCCTTAGGGTTAGGGTTGGAATTAGATTTAGGGTTGGAATTAGGGCTAGGGTTGGAAATAGGGTTAAGATTAGGCTTGTGGTTAGGGTTATGGATAGGGTTAGGGGTGTGTTGGGGTTAAAGTTGTGGTTAGGGTTGGGATTAGGGTTAGGGTTGTGATTAGGGTTAGGATTAGGGTTAGGGTTGGGATTAGGGTTACGGGTGTGTTGGGGTTAGGGTTGTGGTTTGGGTGTGTTGGGGTTAGGGTTGTGATTAGGGTTATGGCTACAGTTGGGATAAGGGTTAGGGGTGTGTTGGGGTTAGTGTTGAAGTTAGAATTGAGGGGTTTCCACTGTTTATTCACATCAGGGGTCTCCAAACGCAACATGGCGCCACCATTGATTCCAGCCAATCTTGCGTTCAAAAAGTCAAATGGTGCTCCCTCCCTTCCGAGCCCTGACGTGCGCCCAAACAGTGGTTTACCCCCACATATGGGGTACCAGCGTACTCAGGACAAACTGGGCAACAACAATTGGGGTCCAATTTCTCCTGTTACCCTTGCAAAAACAAAAAATTGCTTGCTAAAACATAATTTTTGAGGAAAGAAAAATTATTTTTTATTTTTACGGCTCTGCGTTATAAACTTCTGTGAAGCACTTGGGGGTTGAAAATGCTCACCACATCTATATATATAATTATCTAAGGGTTTTTCCGTCTGTCTGTCTGTCTGTCCTGGAAATCCCGCGTCTCTGATTGGTCGAGGCCACCAGGCCTCGACCAATCAGCGACGGGCACAGCATGGCGACGATGATGTCATAAAGGTTTCCTCGACCAATCAGCGATGGGCACAGTCTGCGGCGAAGTCGCCTTGACCAATCAGCGACGGGCACAGTATCGACGTAGATGTCATAGTGGTTGCCATGGCGACGATGATGTCATAAAGGTTGCCTCGACCAATCAGCGACGGGCACAGTCTGCCACGAATTCTGGAATCATCATTGTCGATACACTACGGGGACATGCATATTCTAGAATACCCGATGCGTTAGAATCGGGCCACAATCTAGTCTATATATATATAATTGTCTAAGGGTTTTTCCATCTGTCTGTCTGTCTGTCTGTCCTGGAAATCCTGGCGGCCTCCACCAATCAGCGACGGGCACAGTATCGACGTAGAAATCCCGCATCTCTGATTGGTCGAGGCTCACAGGGACGATGATGTCATAAAGGACATAGACATCCCGCGTCTCTGATTGGTCGAGGCCGCGCGGCCTCGACCAATCAGCAACGGGCACAGCATCGACGTAGATGTCATAATGGTTGCCATGGCGACGATGATGTCATAAAGGTTGCCTCGACCAATCAGCGACGGGCACAGTCTGCCGCAAATTCTGGAATCATCATTGTCCATATACAGTTAGGTCCATATATATTTGGACAGAGACAACATTTTTCTCATTTTGGTTATAGACATTACCACAATGAATTTTAAATAAAACAATTCAGATGCAGTTGAAGTTCAGACTTTCAGCTTTCATTTGAGGGTATCCACATTAAAATTGGATGAAGGGTTTAGGAGTTCCAGCTCCTTAACATGTGCCACCCTGTTTTTAAAGGGACCAAAAGTAATTGGACAATTGATTCCAAGGCTATTGCATGGACAGGTGTGGGCAAGAAAAATGTTGTCTCTGTCCAAATATATATGGACCTAACTGTACTACGGGGACATGCATATTCTAGAATACCCGATGCGTTAGAATCGGGCCACAATCTAGTATCTAGATAAGTTCCTTGGGGGGGTCTAGTTTCCATAATGGGGTCACTTGTGGGGGGTATCTACTGTTTAGGCACATCAGGGGCTCTGCAAATGCAACGTGACGCCCGCAGACCATTCCATCAAAGTCTGCATTTTAAAAGTCACTACCTCCCTTCCGAGCCCCGACGTGTGCCTAAACAGTGGTTTACCCCCACATATGGGGTATCAGTGTACTCAGGACAAACTGGGCAACAACTATTGGGGTATAATTTCTTTTGTTATCCTTGTGAAAATAAAAAATTGCTTGCTAAAACATAATTTTTGAGGAAAGAAAAATTATTTTTTATTTTCACGGCTCTGCGTTATAAACTTCTGTGAAGCACTTGGGGGTTGAAAGTGCTCACCACATATCTAGATAAGTTCCTTGGGGGGTCTAGTTTCCAAAATGGGGTCACTTTTTGGGGGTTTCTACTGTTCAGGCACATCAGGGGCTCTGCAAATGCAACGTGACGCCCGCAGACCATTCCATCAAAGTCTGCATTTCAAAACGTCACTACTTCCCTTCCGAGCCCTGACGTGCGCCCAAACAGTGGTTTACCCCCACATATGGGGTATCAACGTACTCACGACAAACTGGGCAACAAATATTGGGGTCCAATTTCTCCTGTTACCCTTGTGAAAATAAAAATAAAAAATTGCTTGCTAAAACATCTTTTTTGAGGAAAGAAAAATGATTTTTTCATTTCATGGCTCTAGGTTGTAAACTTCTGTGAAGCACTTGGGGGTTGAAAGTGCTCACCACATATCTAGATAAGTTCCTTTGGGGGTCTAGTTTCCAAAATGTGGTCACTTGTAGGGGGTTTCTCCTGTTTAGACACATCAGGGGCTCTGCAAACACAACGTGACGCCCGCAGACCATCAAAGTCTGCATTTCAAAAGTCACTACTTCCCTTCTGAGCCCCGACGTGTGCCCAAACAGTGGTCCCCCCCCCCCCCCCACATATGGGGCATCAGCATACTCAGGACAAACTGGACAACAACTTTTGGGGTCCAATTTCTCCTGTTACTCTTGTGAAAATAAAAATTGCAGGCTAAAAAATAATTTTTGAGGAAAGAAAAATGATTTTTTTATTTTCACGGCTCTGCGTTATAAACTATGTATATGGACAATGATGATTCCAGAATTTGCGGCAGACTGTGCCCGTCGCTGATTGGTCGAGGCAACCTTTATGACATCATCGTCGCCATGGCAACCATTATGACATCTACGTCGATACTGTGCCCGTCGCGGACTCAGAAATGTGGGATTTCAAGTCCTTTATGACATCATCGTCACTGTGCCCGTTGCTGATTGGTCGAGGCCTGGCGGCCTCGACCAATCAGAGACGCGGGATGTCTACGTCCTTTATGACATCATCGTCGCTGTGCCGGTCACTGATTGGTCGAGGCCTGCCAGCCTCGACCAATCAGAGACGCGGGATTTCTACGTCGATACTGTGCCCGTCGCTGATTGGTCGAGGCCGCCAGGATTTCCAGGACAGACAGACAGACAGACAGACGGAAAAACCCTTAGACAATTATATATATAGATGTGGTGAGCACTTTCAACCCCCAAGTGCTTCACAGAAGTTTATAACGCAGAGCCGTAAAAATAAAAAATAATTTTTCTTTCCTCAAAAATTATGTTTTAGCAAGCAATTTTTTATTTTTGCAAGGGTAACAGGAGAAATTGGACCCCAATTGTTGTTGCCCAGTTTGTCCTGAGTACGCTGGTACCCCATATGTGGGGGTAAACCACTGTTTGGGCGCACGTCAGGGCTCGGAAGGGAGGGAGCACCATTTGACTTTTTGAACGCAAGATTGGCTGGAATCAATGGTGGCGCCATGTTGCGTTTGGAGACCCCTGATGTGAATAAACAGTGGAAACCCCTCAATTCTAACTTCAACACTAACCCCAACACACCCCTAACCCTTATCCCAACTGTAGCCATAACCCTAATCACAACCCTAACCCCAACACACCCAAACCACAACCCTAACCCCAACACACCCGTAACCCTAATCCCAACCCTAACCCTAATCCTAACCCTAATCACAACCCTAACCCTAATCCCAACCCTAACCACAACTTTAACCCCAACACACCCCTAACCCTATCCATAACCCTAACCACAAGCCTAATCTTAACCCTATTTCCAACCCTAGCCCTAATTCCAACCCTAAATCTAATTCCAACCCTAACCCTAAGGCTATGTGCCCACGTTGCAGATTCGTGTGATTTTTCCGCAAGATTTTTGAAAAATCCGCAGGTAAAAGGCACTGTGTTTTACCTGCGGATTTACAGCGGATTTCCAGTGTTTTTTGTGCGGATTTCACCTGCGGATTCCTATTGAGGAACTTGTGTAAAACGCTGCGGAATCCACACAAAATTGACATGCTGCAGAAAATACAACGCAGCGCTTCCGCACGGTATTTTCCGCACCATGGGCACAGCGGATTTGGTTTTCCATCGGTTTACATGGTACTGTAAACCTGATGGAAAACTGCTACGAATTCGCAGCGGCCAATCCGCTGCAGATCCCTGGCCAATCCGCTGCGGATCTGCAGCCAAATCCGCACCGTGTGCAAATACCCTAAACCTAACCCTAACTCTAGTTCTAACCCTAACCCTAGTCCTAACCCTAACCCTAGTTCTAACCCTAACCCTAGTGGAAAAAGAAAAAAAAAATATTTTCTTTATTTTATTATTGGCCCTACCTATGGGAGTGATAAAGGGGAGGGGGGTATTTACTATTTTTTTTATTTTGATCACTGTGATAGGTTATATCACAGTGATCAAAATATACCTGGAACGAATCTGCCGGCCGGCAGATTCGGCGGGCGCACTGCGCATGCGCCCGCCATTTTGGAAGATGGCGGCGCCCAGGGAGAAGACGGACAGACATCAGGAGGCCCGGTAAGTATAAGGGGGGGAGATTGGGACACATGGGGGGGCGACGGAGCACGAGGGGTGGCATAGGAGCACGGGGGGAGCGGACAGGAGGAAGGGGGAGCGGAGCACAGGACAAAGGGGAGCGGACCACAGATCGGTGGACTGGGGGGGCGTTAGCGGACAATCGTTAGCGGACACCATGTCGCGTTTGGAGAGCCCCTGTGTACCTAAACATTGGAGCTCACCCACATGTGACCCCATTTTCGAAACTAGACCCCTCAAGGAACTTATCTAGATGCATTGTGAACACTTCGAACCCCCAGGTGCTTCACTAATTGATCGGAAAAAATGAAAAAGTACTTTTTTTTCACTAAAAATTTCATTTAGCCTCAATTCGTTCATTTCCACATGGACAACAGGATAAAATGGATCCTAAAATTTATTGGGCAATTTCTCCTGAGTACACTGATACCTCATATGTGGGGGTAAACCACTGTTTGGGCACGCGGCAGGGCTCGGAAGGGAAAGAATGCCATTTGACTTTTTGAATGAAAACTTAGCTCCAATCATTAGCGGACACCATGTCGCGTTTGGAGAGGCCCTGTGTGCCTAAACAGTGGGGCTCCCCCACATGTGACCCCATTTTGGAAACTAGACCTCCCATGGAACTAATCTCGATGTGCGGTGACCACTTTAAACCCCCAAGTGCTTCATAGAAGTTTATAACGCAGAGCCGTGAAAATAAAAAATCATTTTTCTTTCCTCAAAAATTATTTTTTAGCCTGCAATTTTTATTTTCACAAGAGTAACAGGAGAAATTGGACCCCAAAAGTTGTTGTCCAGTTTGTACTGAGTATGCTGATGCCCCATATGTGGGGGGGGGGACCACTGTTTGGGCACACGTCGGGGCTCAGAAGGGAAGTAGTGACTTTTGAAATGCAGACTTTGATGGAATGGTCTGCGGGCGTCACGTTGCGTTTGCAGAGCCCCTGATGTGTCTAAACAGGAGAAACCCCCTGTTGTCCATGTGGAAATGAACGAATTGAGGCTAAATTAAATTTTTAGTGAAAAAAAAGTACTTTTTCATTTTTTTCAGATCAATTTGTGAAGCACCTGGAGGTTCGAAGTGTTCACTATGCATCTAGATAAGTTCCTTGGGGGGTCTAGTTTCGAAAATGGGGTCACATGTGGGTGAGCTCCAATGTTTAGGTACACAGGGGCTCTCCAAACGCGACATGGTGTCCGCTAACGATTGCAGCAAATTTTTAATTCAAACGTCAAATGGCGTTCCTTCCCTTCCGAGCCTTGCCGTGTGCACAAACAGTGGTTTGTGACCACATATGGAACACGGTTGTTCCATCTCCCAAACTTTCCCCTGCCTGTACAGTTGGAAACACTGGTGTGCCCCCCCCCCACCCCACCGATCGCCCCCCCAGTCCACCGATCGGTGGTCCGCTCCCCTTTGTCCTGTGCTCCGCTCCCCCGTCCTCCTGTCCGCTCCCCCCGTGCTCCTATGCCACCCCTCGTGCTCCGACGCCCCCCCCATGTGTCCCGATCTCCCCCCCTTATACTTACCGGGCCTCCTGGTGTCTGTCCGTCTTCTCCCTGGGCGCCGCCATCTTCCAAAATGTACCATGTAAACCGATGGAAAACCAAATCCGCTGTGCCCATGGTGCGGAAAATACCGTGCGGAAACGCTGCGTTGTATTTTCTGCAGCATGTCAATTTTGTGTGGATTCCGCAGCGTTTTACACAAGTTCCTCAATAGGAATCCGCAGGTGAAATCCGCACAAAAAACACTGGAAATCCGCTGTAAATCCGCAGGTAAAACACAGTGCCTTTTACCTGCGGATTTTTCAAAAATCATGCGGAAAAATCACACGAATCTGCAACGTGGGCACATAGCCTTAGGGTTAGGGTTGGAATTAGGGCTAGGGTTGGAAATAGGGTTAAGATTAGGCTTGTGGTTAGGGTTATGGATAGGGTTAGGGGTGTGTTGGGGTTAAAGTTGTGGTTAGGGTTGGGATTAGGGTTAGGGTTGTGATTAGGGTTAGGATTAGGGTTAGGGTTGGGATTAGGGTTACGGGTGTGTTGGGGTTAGGGTTGTGGTTTGGGTGTGTTGGAGTTAGGGTTGTGATTAGGGTTATGGCTACAGTTGGGATAAGGGTTAGGGGTGTGTTGGGGTTAGTGTTGAAGTTAGAATTGAGGGGTTTCCACTGTTTATTCACATCAGGGGTCTCCAAACGCAACATGGCGCCACCATTGATTCCAGCCAATCTTGCGTTCAAAAAGTCAAATGGTGCTCCCTCCCTTCCGAGCCCTGACGTGTGCCCAAACAGTGGTTTACCCCCACATATGGGGTACCAGCGTACTCAGGACAAACTGGGCAACAACAATTGGGGTCCAATTTCTCCTGTTACCCTTGCAAAAATAAAAAATTGCTTGCTAAAACATAATTTTTGAGGAAAGAAAAATTATTTTTTATTTTTACGGCTCTGCGTTATAAACTTCTGTGAAGCACTTGGGGGTTGAAAGTGCTCACCACATCTATATATATAATTGTCTAAGGGTTTTTCCGTCTGTCTGTCTGTCTGTCTGTCTGTCCTGGAAATCCTGGCGCCTCGACCAATCAGCGACGGGCACAGTATCGACGTAGAAATCCCGCATCTCTGATTGGTCGAGGCTGGCAGGCCTCGACTAATCAGTGACCGGCACAGCGACGATGATGTCATAAAGGACGTAGACATCCCGCGTCTCTGATTGGTCGAGGCCGCCAGGCCTCGACCAACCAGCAACGGGCACAGTGACGATGATGTCATAAAGGACTTGAAATCCCACGTTTCTGAGTCCGCGACGGGCACAGTATCGACGTAGATGTCATAATGGTTGCCATGGCGACGATGATGTCATAAAGGTTGCCTCGACCAATCAGCGACGGGCACAGTCTGCCGCAAATTCTGGAATCATCATTGTCCATATACTACGGGGACATGCATATTCTAGAATACCCGATGCGTTAGAATCGGGCCACAATCTAGTATCTAGATAAGTTCCTTGGGGGGGTCTAGTTTCCATAATGGGGTCACTTGTGGGGGGTATCTACTGTTTAGGCACATCAGGGGCTCTGCAAATGCAACGTGACGCCCGCAGACCATTCCATCAAAGTCTGCATTTTAAAAGTCACTACCTCCCTTCCGAGCCCCGACGTGTGCCTAAACAGTGGCTTACCCCCACATATGGGGTATCAGTGTACTCAGGACAAACTGGGCAACAACTATTGGGGTATAATTTCTTTTGTTATCCTTGTGAAAATAAAAAATTGCTTGCTAAAACATAATTTTTGAGGAAAGAAAAATTATTTTTTATTTTCACGGCTCTGCGTTATAAACTTCTGTGAAGCACTTGGGGGTTGAAAGTGCTCACCACATATCTAGATAAGTTCCTTGGGGGGTCTAGTTTCCAAAATGGGGTCACTTTTTGGGGGTTTCTACTGTTCAGGCACATCAGGGGCTCTGCAAATGCAACGTGATGCCCGCAGACCATTCCATCAAAGTCTGCATTTCAAAACGTCACTACTTCCCTTCCGAGCCCTGACGTGCGCCCAAACAGTGGTTTACCCCCACATATGGGGTATCAACGTACTCACGACAAACTGGGCAACAAATATTGGGGTCCAATTTCTCCTGTTACCCTTGTGAAAATAAAAAATTGCTTGCTAAAACATCTTTTTTGAGGAAAGAAAAATGATTTTTTCATTTCATGGCTATAGGTTGTAAACTTCTGTGAAGCACTTGGGGGTTGAAAGTGCTCACCACATATCTAGATAAGTTCCTTTGGGGGTCTAGTTTCCAAAATGTGGTCACTTGTAGGGGGTTTCTCCTGTTTAGACACATCAGGGGCTCTGCAAACGCAACGTGAAGCCCGCAGACCATTCCATCAAAGTCTGCATTTCAAAAGTCACTACTTCCCTTCTGAGCCCCGACGTGTGCCCAAACAGTGGTCCCCCCCCCCACATATGGGGCATCAGCATACTCAGGACAAACTGGACAACAACTTTTGGGGTCCAATTTCTCCTGTTACTCTTGTGAAAATAAAAATTGCAGGCTAAAAAATAATTTTTGAGGAAAGAAAAATGATTTTTTATTTTCACGGCTCTGCGTTATAAACTTCTATGAAGCACTTGGGGGTTTAAAGTGGTCACCGCAAATCGAGATTAGTTCCATGGGAGGTCTAGTTTCCAAAATGGGGTCACATGTGGGGGAGCCCCACTGTTTAAGCACACAGGGCCTCTCCAAACGCGACATGGTGTCCGCTAATGATTGGAGCTAAGTTTCCATTCAAAAAGTCAAATGGCATTCTTTCCCTTCT
Source organism: Ranitomeya imitator (assembly GCF_032444005.1). Lineage (NCBI taxonomy): Eukaryota > Metazoa > Chordata > Amphibia > Anura > Dendrobatidae > Ranitomeya > Ranitomeya imitator. Next base: position 1,101,221,254 of record NC_091282.1, on the reverse strand, counting down.
GAGCCCTGCCGCGTGCCCAAACAGTGGTTTACCCCCACATATGAGGTATCAGTGTACTCAGGAGAAATTGCCCAATAAATTTTAGGATCCATTTTATCCTGTTGTCCATGTGGAAATGAACGAATTGAGGCTAAATGAAATTTTTAGTGAAAAAAAAGTACTTTTTCATTTTTTTCAGATCAATTTGTGAAGCACCTGGGGGTTCGAAGTGTTCACTATGCATCTAGATAAGTTCCTTGGGGGGTCTAGTTTCGAAAATGGGGTCACATGTGGGTGAGCTCCAATGTTTAGGTACACAGGGGCTCTCCAAACGCAACATGGTGTCCGCTAACGATTGGAGCAAATTTTTAATTCAAACGTCAAATGGCGATCCTTCCCTTCCGAGCCTTGCCGTGTGCACAAACAGTGGTTTGTGACCACATATGAGGTATCGGTGTACTCAGGAGCAATTGTCCAACACATTTTAGGATCCATTTTATCCTGTTGCCCATGTGAAAATGAAAAAATTGAGGCTAAAATAAATTTTTTGTGAAAAAAAAGTACTTTTTCATTTTTACGGATCAATTTGTGAAGCACCTGGGGGTTCATAGTGCTCACTATGCATCTAGATAAGCTTCTTGGGGGTCTAGTTTCCATAATGGGGTCACTTGTGGGGAAGCTCCAATGTTTAGGCACACAGGGGCTTTCCAAACGCGACATGGTGTCCGCTAAAGATTGGAGCCAATTTTTCATTGAAAAAGTCAAATGGCGCTCCTTCCCTTCAGAGCCCTGTCGTGTGCCCAGACAGTGGTTTCCCCCCACATATGAGGTATCGGCGTACTCAGGACAATAACTTTTGGGGTCCAGTTTCTCCTTTTACCCTTGGGAAAATAAAAAAATTGTTGCTAAAACATCATTTTTGTGACTAAAAAGTTAAATGTTCATTTTTTCCTTCCATGTTGCTTCTGCTGCTGTGAAGTACCTGAAGGGTTAATAAACTTCTTGAATGTGGTTTTGAGTACCTTGAGGGGTGCAGTTTTTAGAATGGTGTCACTTTTGGGTATTTTCAGCCATACAGACCCCTCAAACTGACTTCAAATGTGAGGTGGTCCCTAAAAAAAATGGTTTTGTAAATTTCGTTGTGAAAATGAGAAATCGCTTATAACTTCCTAGCAAAAAAAATTGTTGTTTCCAAAATTGTGCTGATGTAAAGTAGACATGTGGGAAATGTTATTTATTAACTATTTTGTGTCACATAACTCTCTGGTTTAACAGAATAAAAATTCAAAATTTGAAAATTGCGAAATTTTCAATATTTTAGCCAAATTTCCATTTTTTTCACAAATAAACGCAAAAATTATTGACCTAAATTTACCACTAACATGAAGCCCAATATGTCACGAAAAAACATTCTCAGAACCGTTAGGATCCGTTGAAGCGTTCCCGAGTTATTACCTCATAAAGGGACACAGGTCAGAATTGCAAAAAATGGCCAGGTCATTAAGGTCAAAATAGGCTGGGTCATGAAGTGGTTAAGGGGTGGAAAAAAAATCCAAAGATTGTTAGGTTGTGTGCCCACGTTGTGTATTTTATGCGTTTCTGCTACATTTTTTGCCGCAGCGGAAACGCTTAAAAAACGCATTCCCATGCAATCCTATGGGATTCCGCAGTTGCTGTGCCCATGCTGCGGATTTTCCCGCTGCGGAATCGCATAGCGGTAAAATCTGCAGCATGTTCATTATTTCTGCGGAATCGAGGCGATTCCGCAGCCATAGGATTGCATTGAAACGCTCACTTTACGCATGTGGCTATGCCCACTATGCGTAAAGTGAGCGCTTCATGTACGGATGGTACCCAGTCTATTGATGCTCTTGATTCTGGAGCGGCTGAGTGCTGATGTTTTTAGTCTGAGAGAGGGCCAATAGTCATGGACCTTTCCTAGGCTATTAATATCAGCCTGCATCTGGTTATTGAGTATAAGGAGACCTCACATCATTTTATTTAATAACCAGTAAAGGCTAAGCAAAGAACTGTGAGCTGATATTAATTATTTGTTGAGGAGGCCCCCAAATGAAACGATGGCAAATAGAGTTGAAGACTGGCTGGGTGCGGCTGTTATACTCTTCCACCTTCCGATATTCTGGTGGTGCCCCAGCTGTATTGGCGAGTTTCTCCTCCGCCTCTGATTTGTTGTTCCACTGAGCCCCCGCTGTCAGATGAGAAAGCCATTGTTTTTTTTACCAGCATGTGCCTGTATTCATGCATCTTGCGATCCCTCTTCAGTGACGGAAGTACTGATGGTACGTTGTCCTTGTTGCTGGGATCCATAAGGGTGGCCACCAAGTAATCTGCACTGGTAACAATATCGGCATGGCGGTCATTCTGCAGGCACTGCAGCACATATTGGCTAATGGGAGGCTGCCCAGAGACAATGACAAGCTGTCCTCAGTGGGAGGTATATCGTCTGGATACTCTGTATCCCCCAAGTTCGCTCCAGTGATGCCTGTGAGCTGATCTGAGTGCCACTCTGCTGTGAACACGGTTGTTCCATCTCCCAAACTTTCCCCTGCCTGTACAGTTGGGTACCTGCCGATGTTGGGACAGTAACCCACCCTCCAAGCCATGTGTGGACAACAGGCCTGAAAACTGTGTGAACTGGCTCTGCATGGCCCGAATTGTTTTTATCTCCAGTAGACATGCAGATGGTATAGTAATGCCGATGATGGCGTAATGAGTGCTGGCCATATATGTGGAATATTCAAAGCAGCGCAACACAGCACACACACATCCTGCATGGAGTCCCACTGATTGGTAGTGAAGTGATGTTGTTCTGCAGTGCGACTCATCCTTGATTGCTGCAGCTCAAACTCCACTACTGCCTGGTGCTGCTTGCACAGTCTCTCCAGAATATGCAAGGTGGAGTTTCACCTTGTTGGTTCATCCCATATCAGCCGGTGAGTGGGAAGGCAGAGGTGATGCTGCAGTGCAGATAGGCGAGCAGTAGCAGGGAGATAATGTGGAAAATGCACACACTGTACACGCTTTCAGCATCAGCTCTGGCATGTGTATGTAGTTTTTTAGGAAGCTCTGTACCTCCAAGTTTAGCACATGCGCCAGGCAAGAGATGTGCGTCAAACCGGCTAGGCCCAGAGCCCATAGCTCCCAACCGTCCCTCATTGTGCGGGACTGTCCCGATTTTGAGCCTTTTCCCCGCTGTCCAGCACGGGACGCTCTGCTTCCCTCAGACAGCAGGAGAACCAGCCGACACGCCCCCTTGTGTAAAGCCACGCCCCTTACCCTTCCGTACCTATGCAGTGCAGTACGCTTCAGCCGGTCATCCCTGTACCACAGAGCCTGCTTACACCACATATTGGCTGCCTGCTTTGTGCGCACAGGACCTGTGATGAGGTCACAGGAGGGGAGGAGCAGGGGTCACATGATCGGGAACTCCGTGGATTGCAGGACTCGGCTGTGCTGGTTGCCAACTTGCCACATGGTGCTGCTGGATGAGGTAAGTAATGCCTTGTGTGGGGCCATTATACAGTATGGAGCACCATGTGTGGCCATTATACAGTATGGAGCATCATGTGTGGCCATTATACAGTATGGCGCATCATGTGTGGCCCTTATACAGTATGGAGCATCATGTGCGATCATTATACAGTATGGAGCATTGTGGGGCCATTATACAGTATGGAGCATCATGTGTGGCCATTATACAGTATGGAGCATTGTGTGGCCATTATACAGTATGGAGCATCATGTGGAGTCATTATACAGTATGGAGCATCATGTGTTATGATACGGTGGTCTAGGAGCAACATGGAACGAGCTCTGAAGGAAGCGGTAACTGTACTGACCGCAGTCCCTAAGCTCAACACAACACTAGAAGTAGCCGTGGAATGCTCCTAACTCTCCCTAGGCATATCGTCACAGCCTAAGAGCTAACTACCCCTAAAGAAAGAAGCAGGAAAGCTATCTTGCCTCAGAGAAAATCCCCAAAGGATAGATTAGCCCCCCACAAATAATGACTGTGAGGGGAGAGGGAAAAGACATACACAGAATGAAACCAGGATGAGCACAGGAGGCCAGTCTAGCTAAATAGATAGGACAGGATGGAATACTGTGCGGTCAGTATAAAACACTACAAAAATCCACGCAGAGTTTACAAAAAATCTCCACACCTGACTAAAGGTGTGGAGGGCAAATCTGCCTCCCAGAGCTTCCAGCAAGACAGAATTAATTCACACTGATAAGCTGGATAAACATAGAAAGCACAGAATGGATAAGTCCACAATCTATGGACAGAAAAGAGCAAGCAAAAACTTAGCTTTGCTGAACTGGTCAGGATAACAGGGACCTCCAAAGAGATGTGAATCCAACCAGGAACCATTTACAAGTGGCACTGGCTGAAGAAAGAGCCAGACCTAAATAGCCGAGCAGAAGAGACGATAAGTGGAGGCAGCTGAAGACAGCTAACTCCAAGGAGCAGCCATACCACTAGAAACCACAAGAGGGAGCCCAAGAGCAGAACTCACAAAAGTGCCACTTATAACCACCGGAGGGAGCCCAAGAGCGGAATTCACAACAGTACCCCCCCTTGAGGAGGGGTCACCGAACCCTCACCAGAGCCCCCAGGCCGATCAGGACGAGCCAAGTGAAAAGCACAAACCAAATCGGTGGCATGGACATCGGAGGCAACAACCCAAGAATTATCCTCCTGGCCATAACCCTTCCACTTGACAAGATACTGAAGCCTCCGCCTCGAAAAACGAGAATCCAAAATCTTCTCAACCTCATATTCCAACGCTCCCTCAACCAACACTGGGGCAGGAGGGTCAACCGAGGGAACAACGGGCACCACATATCTCCGCAACAAAGATCTATGGAAAACATTATGAATGGCAAAAGAGGCTGGAAGAGCCAAACGAAAAGACACCGGATTAATAATTTCAGAAATTTTATAAGGACCAATAAACCGAGGCTTAAACTTAGGAGAAGAAACCTTCATAGGAACATGACGAGAAGACAACCAAACCAAATCCCCCACACTAAGCCGGGGACCAACACACCGACGGCGGTTAGCAAAACGTTGAGCCCTTTCCTGAGACAACGTCAAATTGTCCACCACATGAGTCCAAATCTGCTGCAGCCTGTCCACCACAGAATCAACACCAGGACAATCAGAAGGCTCAACCTGCCCAGAAGAAAAACGAGGATGAAAACCAAAATTACAAAAGAAAGGTGAAACCAAAGTAGCCGAACTAGCCCGATTATTAAGGGCAAACTCGGCCAACGGCAAGAAAGACACCCAATCATCCTGATCAGCAGACACAAAGCATCTCAAATAGGTCTCCAAGGTCTGATTAGTTCGCTCAGTTTGGCCATTAGTCTGAGGATGAAACGCCGAAGAAAAAGACAAATCAATGCCCATCCTAGCACAAAAGGCCCGCCAAAATCTAGAGACAAGCTGAGAACCTCTGTCAGACACAATATTCTCCGGAATGCCATGCAAACGAACCACATGCTGAAAAAATAATGGAACCAGATCTGAGGAGGAAGGCAACTTAGGCAAAGGTACCAGATGGACCATTTTAGAGAACCGGTCACAAACAACCCAGATAACAGACATCTTCTGGGAAACAGGAAGATCCGAAATAAAATCCAAGGAAATATGCGTCCAGGGCCTCTCAGGGACCGGCAAAGGCAAAAGCAACCCACTAGCGCGGGAACAGCAAGGCTTGGCCTGGGCGCAAGTCCCACAGGACTGCACAAAAGCACGCACATCGCGCGACAAGGAAGGCCACCAAAAGGACCTAGCAACCAAATCTCTGGTACCAAAAATCCCAGGATGACCAGCCAACACTGAACAATGAACCTCAGAAATTACCTTACTTGTCCATCTATCAGGAACAAACAGCTTCCCCACTGGACAGCGGTCAGGCCTATCAGCCTGAAATTCCTGAAGCACATGCCGCAAATCAGGGGAGATAGCAGAAAGAATCACCCCCTCCTTAAGAATGTCAACCGGCTCAAGGACTCCAGGAGAATCAGGCGAAAAACTCCTAGAGAGGGCATCAGCCTTAACATTCTTAGATCCCGGAAGATACGAGACCACAAAATCAAAACGGGAGAAAAACAGGGACCATCGAGCCTGCCTAGGATTCAGCCGCATGGCCGACTCGAGGTAAATCAGATTCTTATGATCGGTCAGGACCACAACACGGTGTTTAGCTCCCTCAAGCCAATGTCGCCACTCCTCAAACGCCCACTTCATAGCCAACAACTCCCGATTGCCGACATCATAATTGCGTTCCGCAGGCGAAAACTTTCTGGAAAAAAAAGCACACGGTTTCATCAAAGAACCATCAGACTCCCTCTGAGACAAAACGGCCCCTGCCCCAATCTCAGAAGCGTCGACCTCAACCTGAAAAGGAAGAGAAACATCCGGCTGACGCAACACAGGGGCAGAAGTAAATCGGCGTTTAAGCTCCTGAAAGGCCTCAACAGCCCCAGAGGACCAATTCGTCACATCAGCGCCTTTCTTCGTCAAATCAGTAAGGGGCTTAACCACACTGGAAAAGTTGGCAATGAAACGGCGATAGAAATTAGCAAAGCCCAAAAATTTTTGAAGACCCTTCACAGATGTGGGTTGGATCCAGTCATGAATAGCTTGGACCTTAACAGGATCCATTTCTATAGACGAGGGAGAAAAAATAAAACCCAAATAAGAGACCTTCTGAACTCCTCACGAAGGATCTGGAACACCATCCTGACCTGCTTCACATGAGACTCCCAATCATCGGAAAAATCAAAATATCATCCAAATATACGACCATGAATTTATCAAGATAATTGCGGAAAATATCATGCATGAAAGACTGGAACACAGATGGAGCATTAGAGAGCCCAAATGGCATCACAAGGTATTCAAAATGGCCTTCGGGCGTATTAAATGCAGTTTTCCATTCGTCACCCTGTTTAATACGAACAAGATTATATGCCCCTCGGAGGTCAATCTTAGTAAACCAACTAGCCCCCTTAATCTGAGCAAACAAATCAGTAAGCAAAGGCAAGGGGTATTGGAATTTGACCGTGATCTTATTAAGAAGACGATAATCAATACAGGGTCTCAAGGAGCCATCCTTCTTAGCAACAAAAAAGAAACCTGCTCCCAATGGTGACGAAGAGGGCCGAATATGCCCCTTCTCCAAAGACTCCTTAACATAACTCCGCATGGCGGCATGCTCTGGCACAGACAGATTGAAAAGTCGGCCCTTAGGGAACTTGCAACCAGGAATCAAGTTAATAGCACAATCACAGTCCCTGTGCGGAGGAAGGGAACTGGACTTGGGCTCATCAAATACATCCTGTAAATCCGACAAAAACTCAGGGACCTCAGAAGACGGGGAAGAGGAAATTGACATCAAAGGAACGTCACTATGTACTCCTCGACAACCCCAACTAGTCACCGACATAGTTTTCCAATCCAGCACCGGATTATGTTCCTGTAACCATGGAAATCCCAGTACAACAACATCATGCAGGTTATGCAACACCAGAAAACGGCAATCTTCCTGATGTGCAGGAGCCATGTACATAGTCATCTGTGTCCAGTACTGAGGTTTATCCTTGGCCAAGGGTGTAGCATCAATACCCCTCAAAGGAATAGGGCTCTGCAAAGGCTGCAAGGAAAAACCACAGTGCCTGGCGAATTCTAAGTCCATTAAGTTCAGGGCAGCGCCTGAATCCACAAATGCCATGACAGAAAAGGACGACAATGAGCAAATCAGGGTCACAGATAAGAGAAATTTAGGCTGTATAGTACTAATGGTAACAGACCTAGCGAGTCTCTTAGTACGCTTAGGGCAATCAGAGATAACATGAGCCGAATCACCACAGTAAAAACACAGCCTATTCTGACGTCTGAATTCCTGCCGTTCTATTCTAGTCAAAACCCTATCACATTGCATAGGTTCAGGACTTTGCTCAGAGGATACTGCCATATGGTGCACAGCTTTGCGCTCTCGCAGACGTCGATCAATCTGAATGGCTAGAGACATAGATTCGCTCAAACCGGCAGGCGTAGGAAAGCCCACCATAACATCTTTAAGGGTTTCAGAAAGACCTTTTCTGAAAATAGCAGCCAGAGCCTCTTCATTCCATTTAGTGAGCACAGACCATTTTCTAAATTTCTGGCAGTATAACTCTGCCGCTTCCTGACCTTGACACAAGGCCAACAGGGTTTTTTCTGCATGATCCACAGAATTAGGTTCGTCATACAATAATCCGAGCGCTTGAAAAAATGCATCTACATTCAATAATGCCGGATCCCCTGTTTCAAGAGAAAAAGCCCAGTCTTGAGGGTCACCACGCAGCAAGGATATGATGATTTTTACTTGCTGAATGGGATCACCAGAAGAACGGGGTTTCAAAGCAAAAAACAATTTGCAGTTATTTTTAAAGTTCAAAAACTTGGATCTGTCCCCAAAAAACAAATCAGGAGTAGGAATTCTAGGCTCTAAAGCCAGAGTCTGGACAACATAGTCCTGGATACTCTGTACTCTTGCAGCAAGTTGATCCACACGAGAAAACAAACCCTGAACATCCATGCCAAAGCATATATCCTGAACCACCCAGATATCAAGGGGAAAATAAAGACAAGCCAGAGCACAGAAAAAAAAATGGTTCAGAACTTTCTTTTCCTTCTTTTGAGATGCACTTAATTCATTTTTGGCCACTTGTACTGTTATGATACGGTGGTCTAGGAGCAACATGGAACGAGCTCTGAAGGAAGTGGTAACTGTACTGACCGCAGTCCCTAAGCTCAACGCAACACTAGAAGTAGCCGTGGAATGCTCCTAACTCTCCCTAGGCATCTCGTCACAGCCTAAGAGCTAACTACCCCTAAAGAAACAAGCAAGAAAGCTATCTTGCCTCAGAGAAAATCCCCAAAGGATAGATTAGCCCCCCACAAATAATGACTGTGAGTGGAGAGGGAAAAGACATACACAGAATGAAACCAGGATGAGCACAGGAGGCCAGTCTAGCTGTTGTGAATTCTGTTATCGAACTCCCTCCTGTGGTCATGAATGGTACTTCGGCGAGTTCTGTCCATGGACTCCCTCTGGTGGCTGTGAGTGGAGCTGCTGCTTCTGAGGTTCCTTCCACAGGTGACGTAGTTTATTCTGTGGCTGGCTGCTCTATTTAACTCCACTCAGATCGTTACTCCATGCCAGCTGTCAGTGTTCTTGTACTGGTTCAGTTCGCTCTTGGATCTTTCTGGTGACCTGTCTACTCCAGCAGAAGCTAAGTCCCTGCTAGTTAATTATTTGTTCATTGTTTCCTTGTCCAGCTGGTTATCATGATTTTGCCTTGCTAGCTGGAAGCTCTGGGATGCAGAGTGGCACCTCCGCACCGTGAGTCGGTGCGGAGGTCTTTTTGCACACTCTGCGTGGTCTTTTTGTAGTTTTTTGTGCTGACCGCAAAGATACCTTTCCTATCCTCAGTCTGTTTAGTAAGTCTGGCCTCCCTTTGCTGAAACCTGTTTCATTTCTGCGTTTGTGACTTTCATCTTAACTCACAGTCAATATATGTGGGGGGCTGCCTTTTCCTTTGGGGAATTTCTCTGAGGCAAGGTAGGCTTTATTTTCTATCTTTAGGGCTAGTTAGCTCTTAGGCTGTGAAGAGGCGTCTCGGCCGAGTTAGGTACTCTCCACGGCTATTTCTAGTTGTGTGATAGGATTAGGGGTTGCGGTCAGCAGAGCTCCCACTTCCCAGAGCTTGTCCTGTGTGAGTTTAACCATCAGGTCGTTCCGGGTGCTCCTAACCACCAGGTCCATAACAGTACAGCTGGCCCAAAGTATTAATGCATCTCAATAGAGGGATAAGAGAAGTTCTGAGACCATTTTTTTTCTCTGCAGTGTGTATTGTCTTTCTTTTCCTCTTAACCTCTGGGTGGTTCAGGACACAGGTGTAGATATGGACATTCAAGGTCTGTCCTCTTGTGTGGATCATCTCACTGCAAGGGTACAAAACATTCAAGATTTTGTGGTTCAGAATCCGATGTTAGAGCCTAGAATTCCAATTTCTGATTTGTTTTCTGGGGATAGATCTAAGTTCCTGAATTTCAAAAATAATTGTAAACTGTTTCTAGCTTTGAAACCCCGCTCCTCTGGCGACCCCGTTCAACAAGTAAAAATCATTATTTCTTTGTTGCGTGGTGACCCTCAAGACTGGGCATTTTCCCTTGCGCCAGGAGATCCTGCATTGCGTGATGTAGATGCGTTTTTTCTGGCGCTTGGATTGCTTTATGATGAACCAAATTCAGTGGATCAGGCAGAGAAAATCTTGCTGGCTTTGTGTCAGGGTCAGGATGAAGCGGAGGTGTACTGTCAGAAGTTTAGAAAGTGGTCTGTGCTTACTCAGTGGAATGAGTGTGCCCTGGCGGCAATTTTCAGAAAGGGTATTTCTGAAGCCCTTAAGGATGTCATGGTGGGATTTCCCACGCCTGCTGGTCTGAATGAGTCTATGTCCTTGGCCATTCAGATCAATCGGCGCTTGCGTGAGCACAAAGCTGTGCACCATTTGGCGGTATTCTCTGAGCATAGGCCTGAGCCTATGCAATGTGATAGGACTTTCACCAGAGCTGAACGGCAAGAACACAGACGTCGGAATGGGCTGTGTTTTTACTGTGGTGATTCCACTCATGCTATCTCCGATTGTCCTAAGCGCACTAAGCGGTTCGCTAGGTCTGCCACCATTGGTATGGTACAGTCTAAATTTCTTTTGTCCGTTACTCTGATTTGCTCTCTGTCGTCCTATTCTGTTATGGCATTTGTGGATTCAGGCGCTGCCCTGAATTTGATGGACTTGGAGTTTGCCAGGCGCTGTGGTTGTTTCTTGGAGCCCTTGCAGTATCCTATTCCATTGAGAGGAATTGATGCTACGCCTTTGGCCAAGAATAAGCCTCAGTACTGGACTCAATTGACCATGTGCATGGCTCCTGCACATCAGGAGGATATTCGCTTTTGGTGTTGCATAATCTGCATGATGTGGTCGTTTTGGGGTTGCCATGGCTACATGTCCATAATCCAGTATTGGATTGGAAATCTATGTCTGTGTCCGGCTGGGGTTGTCAGGGGGTACATGGTGATGTTCCATTGCTGTCAATTTCGCCTTCCACTCCTTCTGTAGTCCCTGAGTTTTTGTCAGATTACCGGGATGTATTTGAAGAGCCCAAATCCGGTGCCTTACCTCCTCATAGGGATTGCGATTGTGCTATTAATTTGATTCCTGGTAGTAAGTTTCCTAAGGGCCGACTGTTTAATTTATCTGTGCCAGAGCACACCGCTATGCGGAGTTATATTAAGGAATCCTTGGAGAAGGGTCATATTCGCCCGTTGTCATCACCGTTGGGAGCAGGGTTCTTTTTTTGTGGCCAAGAAGGATGGCTCTTTGAGACCTTGTATTGATTACCGCCTTCTTAATAAGATCACAGTCAAATTTCAGTACCCTTTGCCGCTGCTGTCAGATTTGTTTGCTCGGATTAAGGGGGCTAGTTGGTTCACCAAGATAGATCTTCGAGGGGCGTATAATCTTGTGCGAATTAAACAGGGCGATGAATGGAAAACAGCATTTAATACGCCCGAGGGCCATTTTGAGTACCTGGTTATGCCATTCGGGCTTTCTAATGCTCCATCTGTGTTTCAGTCCTTTATGCATGACATCTTCCAAAAGTACCTGGATAGATTCATGATTGTATATTTGGATGATATTTTGGTCTTTTCGGATGATTGGGAGTCTCATGTGAAGCAGGTCAGAATGGTGTTCCAGGTCCTTCGTGCGAATTCCTTGTTTGTGAAGGGGTCGAAATGTCTCTTTGGGGTTCAGAAGGTTTCATTTTTGGGTTTTATTTTTTCCCCTTCTACTATCGAGATGGACCCTGTTAAAGTTCAGGGCATTTATGATTGGACTCAGCCGACATCTGTGAAGAGCCTGCAGAAGTTCCTGGGCTTTGCTAATTTTTACCGTCGCTTCATCGCTAATTTTTCTAGTGTTGCTAAACCGTTGACTGATTTGACCAAGAAAGGTGCTGATGTGGTCAATTGGTCCTCTGCGGCTGTAGAGGCTTTTCAGGAGTTGAAGCGTCGTTTTTCTTCTGCCTCTGTATTGTGCCAGCCAGATGTTTCGCTCCTGTTTCAGGTCGAGGTTGATGCTTCTGAGATTGGAGCAAGGGCTGTTTTGTCGCAAAGAAGTTCTGATGGCTCGGTGATGAAACCATGTGCCTTCTTTTCTAGAAAATTCTCGCCTGCTGAGCGCAATTATGATGTTGGCAATCGAGAGTTGTTGGCCATGAAGTGGGCATTCGAGGAGTGGCGACATTGGCTTGAAGGAGCCAAGCATCGCGTGGTGGTCTTGACGGATCACAAGAATTTGACTTATCTCGAGTCTGCCAAACGGTTGAATCCTAGACAGGCTCGATGGTCGCTGTTTTTCTCCCGTTTTGATTTTGTGGTTTCGTACCTTCCGGGCTCTAAGAATGTGAAGGCTGATGGAGTCAAGGAGTTTTGTGCCTGACTCTCCGGGTGTTCCTGAGCCGGCGGGTATTCTCAAAGAGGGGGTAATTTTGTCTGCCATCTCCCCTGATTTGCGGCGTGTGCTGCAGAAATTTCAGGCTGATAGACCTGACCGTTGTCCAGCGGAGAAACTGTTTGTCCCTGATAGATGGACTAGTAGAGTTATCTCTGAGGTTCATTGTTCGGTGTTGGCGGGTCATCCTGGAATCTTTGGTACCAGAGATTTGGTGGCTAGATCCTTTTGGTGGCCTTCTTTGTCACGGGATGTGCGTTCTTTTGTGCAGTCCTGTGGGACTTGTGCTCGGGCTAAGCCCTGCTGTTCTCGTGCCAGTGGGTTGCTTTTGCCCTTGCCGGTCCCGAAGAGGCCCTGGACGCATATTTCCATGGATTTTATTTCAGATCTCCCTGTCTCTCAAAGGATGTCGGTCATTTGGGTGGTTTGTGATCGCTTCTCTAAGATGGTCCATTTGGTACCCTTGTCTAAATTGCCTTCCTCGTCTGATTTGGTGCCATTGTTTTTCCAGCATGTGGTTCGTTTGCATGGCATTCCGGAGAACATCGTCTCGGACAGAGGTACCCAGTTGGTTTCGAGGTTTTGGCGGTCCTTTTGTGCTAAGATGGGCATTGATTTATCTTTTTCTTCGGCTTTCTATCCTCAGACAAATGGCCAAACCGAACGAACTAATCAGACTTTGGAAACATATCTGAGATGCTTTGTTTCTGCTGATCAGGATGATTGGGTGTCCTTCTTGCCTTTGGCTGAGTTCGCCCTTAATAATCGGGCCAGCTCGGCTACTTTGGTTTCGCCTTTTTTCTGTAATACTGGTTTACATCCTCGTTTCTCTTCAGGGCAGGTTGAGCCTTCGGACTGTCCTGGTGTGGATACGGTGGTGGACAGGTTGCAGCAGATTTGGACTCATGTGGTGGACAATTTGACATTGTCCCAGGAGAAGGCTCAACGTTTCGCTAACCGCCGGCGCTGTGTTGGTCCCCGACTTTGTGTTGGGGATTTGGTTTGGTTGTCATCTCGTCATGTTCCTATGAAGGTTTCCTCTCCTAAGTTTAAGCCTTGTTTCATTGGTCAGTATAAGATTTCTGAGGTTCTCAATCCTGTGTCATTTCGTTTGGCCCTTCCAGCTTCTTTTGCCATCCATAATGTGATCCATAGGTCGTTATTGCGGAGATACGTGGCGCCTATGGTTCCCTCCGTTGATCCTCCTGCCCCGGTGTTGGTCGAGGGGGAGTTGGAGTATGTGGTGGAGAAGATTTTGGATTCTCGTATTTCGAGACGGAAACTCCAGTACCTGGTCAAGTGGAAGGGTTATGGTCAGGAAGATAATTCCTGGGTTTTTGCCTCTGATGTTCATGCTGCCGATCTAGTTCGTGCATTTCATCTGGCTCATCCTGATCGGCCTGGGGGCTCTGGTGAGGGTTCGGTGACCCCTCCTCAAGGGGGGGGTACTGTTGTGAATTCTGTTATCGAACTCCCTCCTGTGGTCATGAATGGTACTTCGGCGAGTTCTGTCCATGGACTCCCTCTGGTGGCTGTGAGTGGAGCTGCTGCTTCTGAGGTTCCTTCCATAGGTGACGTAGTTTATTCTGTGGCTGGCTGCTCTATTTAACTCCACTCAGATCGTTACTCCATGCCAGCTGTCAATGTTCTTGTACTGGTTCAGTTCGCTCTTGGATCTTTCTGGTGACCTGTCTACTCCAGCAGAAGCTAAGTCCCTGCTAGTTAATTATTTGCTCATTGTTTCCTTGTCCAGCTGGTTATCATGATTTTGCCTTGCTAGCTGGAAGCTCTGGGATGCAGAGTGGCACCTCCACACCGACTCTTTTTGCACGCTCTGCGTGGTCTTTTTGTAGTTTTTTGTGCTGACCGCAAAGATACCTTTCCTATCCTCAGTCTGTTTAGTAAGTCTGGCCTCCCTTTGCTGAAACCTGTTTCATTTCTGCGTTTGTGACTTTCATCTTAACTCACAGTCAATATATGTGGGGGGCTGCCTTTTCCTTTGGGGAATTTCTCTGATGCAAGGTAGGCTTTATTTTCTATCTTTAGGGCTAGTTAGCTCTTAGGCTGTGAAGAGGCGTCTAGGCCGAGTTAGGTACGCTCCACGGCTATTTCTAGTTGTGTGATAGGATTAGGGGTTGCGGTCAGCAGAGCTCCCACTTCCCAGAGCTTGTCCTGTGTGAGTTTAACCATCAGGTCGTTCCGGGTGCTCCTAAACACCAGGTCCATAACATCTAGCTAAATAGATAGGACAGGATGGAATACTGTACGGTCAGTATAAAACACTACAAAAATCCACGCAGAGTTTACAAAAAATCTCCACACCTGACTAAAGGTGTGGAGGGCAAATCTGCCTCCCAGAGCTTCCAGCAAGACAGAATTAGTTCACACTGATAAGCTGGATAAACATAGAAAGCACAGAATGGATAAGTCCACAATCTATGGACAGAAAAGAGCAAGCAAAAACTTAGCTTTGCTGAACTGGTCAGGATAACAGGGAACTCCAAAGAGATGTGAATCCAACCAGGAACCATTTACAAGTGGCACTGGCTGAAGAAAGAGCCAGACCTAAATAGCCGAGCAGAAGAGACGATAAGTGGAGGCAGCTGAAGACAGCTAACTCCAAGGAGCAGCCATACCACTAGAAACCACAAGAGGGAGCCCAAGAGCAGAACTCACAAAAGTGCCACTTACAACCACCGGAGGGAGCCCAAGAGCGGAATTCACAACAGTCATGTGTGGCCATTATACAGTATGGAGCATCATGTGTGGCCATTATACAGTATGGAGCATCATGTGTGGCCATTATACAGTATGGAGCATCATGTGTGGCCATTATACAGTATGGAGCATCGTGTGCGGTCATTATACAGTATGGAGCATCATGGGCGGTCATTATACAGTATGGAGCATTGTGGGGCCGTTATACAGTATGGAGCATCATGTGAGATGTAACATCCCTTGTCGTGCTTACTGGTCCATGTATCAGTGGTTATGTGGACCTTGCCACTGATGGCTTTTCACAGTGCACACTTGATTTGGTCTGCAGCATGTTTGTGCAGGTCAGGGATGGCCCAGCTGGAAAAGTAGTGGTGGCTGGGAACAACGTACTGTGGGACAGCCACCAAAATCATTTTTTAAAAACTCCACCATCCAAAATGGCATCATTTCAAAGGCCAGTAATTTGGAAATGCAGTCTCTCAGGACCATGGCTTGTGGGGGGCTAGGTTGGTATCTCCTTTCACTCAAGGATTGGGGAGATAGAAAGCGGAACACTTCCATGGGATGGTGTGGAGACGCTTGGGGACACTGGCGGTGGTGCTGTCCCATCCTCTAAATGCGGGGTGGCAGTTGGCCCTGTTGATCGTGAGCGGTAGAAAGAGGCTGAGACTGCAGCAGGAGGCGGCTCAGATCTGTCATGGTTTTTAACCCCTTCCTGACCTGTGACGCCACGTAGGCGTCATGAAAGTCGGTGCCAATCCGACCTGTGATGCCTATGTGGCGTCATGGAGGGATCGCCTCCCTGCAGATCGGGTGAAAGTGTTAACTCCAATTTCACCCAATCTGCAGGGACAGGGGGAGTGGTACTTTAGCCCAGCGGGGGTGGCTTCACCCCCCGTGGCTACGATCGCTCTGATTGGCTGTTGAAAGTGAAACTGCCAATCAGAGCCATTTGTAATATTTGAAAAAGTGGTGAAATATTACAATTCAGCCATGGCTGATGCTGCAATATCATCGGCCATGGCTGGAAACCCTGATCTGCCCCCCCCACCGCCACCGATCTCCCCAGGCCTCAGTCCTGTGCTCCACTCCCCTCTGTCGTCCTGTCTGCTCCCCAGTCCTCCTGCCCGCTCCTCCCGTGCTCCGATGCCATCCCCCGTGCTCCGATCCCCCCCCGTGCTCCGATCCCCCCCTGTCATACTTACCGAGCCTCCCAGTGTCCGTCCGTCTTCTCCATGGGCGCCGCCATCTTCCAAAATGGTCGGCAGATTCGTTCCAGGTATATTTTGATCACTGTGATAAAACCAGTAATCAAAATAAAAAAATAGTAAATGCCCCCCCCCCCCTCCCTTTATCACCCCCATAGGTAGGAACAATAATAAAATAAAGAAAATATTTTTTTTTCCACTAGGGTTAGGGTTAGAACTAGGGTTAGGGTTAGAACTAGGGTTAGGGATAGGGCTAGAACTAGGGTTAGGGTTAGAATTAGGCTATGTGCACACGGTGCGGATTGGCCGCGGATCCGCAGCGGATTGGCCGCTTCGGATTCGTAGCAGTTTTCCATCAAGTTTACAGTACCATGTAAACCTATGGAAAACCAAATCCGTTGTGCCCATGGTGCGGAAAATACCGCGCAGAAACGCTGCGCTGTATTTTCCGCAGCATGTCAATTCTTTGTGCGGATTCCGCAGTGTTTTACACCTGTTCCTCAATAGGAATCCGCAGGTGAAATCCGCACAAAAAAACACCGGAAATCCGCTGTAAGTCCGCAGGTAAAACGCAGTGCCTTTTACCTGCGGATTTTTCAAAAATCGTGCGGAAAAATCTCACACGAATCCGCAACGTGGGCATATAGCCGTAGGGTTAGGGTTGGAATTAGGGCTAGGGTTGGAAATAGGGTTAAGATTAGGCTTGTGGTTAGGGTTATGGTTAGGGGTGTGTTGGGTTTAAAGTTGTGGTTAGGGTTGGGATTAGGGTTAGGGTTGGGATTAGGGTTAGGGTTACGGGTGTGTTGGGGTTAGGGTTGTGATTAGGGTTATGGCTAGTTAGGATTAGGGTCAGGGGTGTGTTGGGGTTAGTGCTGAAGTTAGAATTGAGGGGTTTCCACTGTTTATTCACATCAGGGGTCTCCAAACGCAACATGGCGCCACCATTGATTCCAGTCAATCTTGCGTTCAAAAAGTCAAATGGTGCTCCCTCCCTTCCGAGCCCTGACGTGCGCCCAAACAGTGGTTTACCCCCACATATGGGGTACCAGCGTACTCAGGACAAACTGGGCAACAACTAGTGGGGTCCAATTTCTCCTGCTACCCTTGCGAAAATAAAAAATTGCTTGCTAAAACATAATTTTTGAGGAAAGAAAAATTATTTTTTATTTTCACGGCTCTGCGTTGTAAACTTCTGTGAAGCACTTGGGGGTTCAAAGTGCTCACCACATATCTAAATAAGTTCCTTGGGGGGGGTCTAGTTTTCAAAATGGGGTCACGTGTGGGGGGTTTCTACTGTTTAGGCACATCAGGGGCTCTGCAAATGCAACGTGACACCCGCAGACCATTCCATCAAAGTCTGCATTTCAAAAGTCACTATTTCCCATCCGAGCCCCGACGTGTGCCCAAACAGTGGTTTACCCCCACATATGGGGTATCAGTGTACTCAGGACAAACTGGGCAACAACTATTGGGGTCTAATTTCTTTTGTTACCCTTGTGAAAATAAAAAATTGCAGGCTAATAAATAATTTTTGAGGAAAGAAAAATGTTTTATTTTCACGGCTCTGCGTTATAAACTTCTGTGAAGCACTTGGGGGTTTAAAGTGGTCACCGCACACCTAGATTAGTTCCATGGGAGGTCTAGTTTCCAAAATGGGGTCACATGTGGGGGAGCTCCAATGTTTAGGCACACAGGGGCTCTCCAAACGCGACATGGTGTCCGCTAATGATTGGAGCTAATTTTTCATTCAAAAAGTCAAATGGCGCTCCTTCCCCTTCGAGCCCTGCCATGTGCCCAAACAGTGGTTTACTCCCACATGTGAGGTATCAGTGTACTCAGAAGAAATTACCCAATACATTTTAGGATCCGTTTTATCCTGTTCAACATGTGGAAATGAACAAATTGAGGCTAAATGAAATTGTTTGTGAAAGTACTTTTTCATTTTTTCGGATCAATTTGTGAAGCACCTGGGGGTTCAAAGTGCTCACTATGCATCTAGATAAGTTCCTTGGGGGGTCTAGTTTCGAAAATGGGGTCACATGTGGTGGAGCTCCAATGTTTAGGTACACAAGGGCTCTCCAAACGCGACAAGGTGTCAGCTAACGATTGGAGTTAATTTTTAATTCAAAAGTCAAATTGCGCTCCTTCCCTTCCGAGCCTTGCCGTGTGCACAAACAGTGGTTTGTGACCACATATGAGGTATCGGTGTACTTAAGAGAAATTGCCCAACACAATTTTAGGATCCATTTTATTCTGTTGCCCATGTGAAAATGAAAAAATTGAGGCTAAAATAAATTTTTTGTGAAAAAAAAGTACTTTTTCATTTTTATGGATCAATTTGTGAAGCACCTGGGGGTTCAAAGTGCTCACTATGCATCTAGATAAGCTTCTTGGGGGTCTAGTTTCCATAATGGGGTCACTTGTGGGGGAGCTCCAATGTTTAGACACACAGGGGCTCTCCAAACGCGACATGGTGTCCGCTAAAGATTGGAGCCAATTTTTCATTGAAAAAGTCAAATGGCGCTCCTTCCCTTCCGAGTCCTGTCGTGCGCCCAGACAGTGGTTCCCCCCCCCCCAAATATGAGGCATCGGCGTACTCAGGACAAATTGTACAATAACGTTTGGGGTCCAGTTTCTCTTTTTACCCTTGGGAAAATAAAAAAATTGTTGCTAAAACATCATTTTTGTGACTAAAAAGTTAAATGTTCATTTTTTCCTTCCATGTTGCTTCTGCTGCTGTGAAGTACCTGAAGGGTTAATAAACTTCTTGAATGTGGTTTTGAGTACCTTGAGGGGTGCAGTTTTTAGAATGGTGTCACTCTTGGGTATTTTCTGCCATACAGACCCCTCAAACTGACTTCAAATGTGAGGTGGTCCCTAAAAAAAATGGTTTTGTAAATTTCATTGTAAAAATGAGAAATCGCTGGTCAAATTTTAACCCTTATAACTCCCTAGCAAAAAAAAAATTGTTTCCAAAATTGTGCTGATGTAAAGTAGACATGTGGGAAATGTTATTTATTAACTATTTTGTGTCACATAACTCTCTGGTTTAACAGAATAAAAATTCAAAATTTGAAAATTGCGAAATTTTCAAAATTTTAGCCAAATATCCATTTTTTTCACAAATAAATGCAAAAATTATCGACCTAAATTTACCACCAACATGAAGCCCAATTTGTCACGAAAAAAACAATCTAAGGCCTGTCCCACATGTCCAGATAATTCCGGTACCGGAAAAATCGGTGTCCGTGTGTCCGTGTGCTTACGTAGCACATCAGTGTGGCGCACGTGCGGCAGCCGTGTGCCGCCCGTGTGCCGACTGAGGACCACATGGACCGTGCAGGAGACAGCGCTACAGTTAAGCGCTGTCCCCTGCGTGCGGTGCTGAAGCCAGTATTCATCCCTTCTTCCCAGCAGCGTTCGCTGGAGAGAAGGAATGAATAATCTTTTTTTTTCTTCTTTCCTCTTAAAAATAAAGTTTGTGCATCCCCTCCCGCCTCCCATCCCCTGCGCATATTCCTCACTGTAATGAGCGGGACTACGTGACCGCTCACACAGCACAGACTGCAGCCGCTGAGAGGAGACATCGCTAGAGCTGGGTGTCGGTGAGTATTTCCTGGCAAGGGGGGGGGGGGGGGGAGGCGCACAGGGGATGGGAGGCGGGAGGGGATGCACAAACTTTATTTTTAAGGGAAAAAAAAAAGATTATTCATTCCTTCTCTCCAGCGAACGCTGCTGGGAAGAAGGGATGAATTCCGGCTTCAGCACCACACGTGGGGGGACAGCGCTTACAGTAGCGCTGTCTCCTGCACGGCACACAGACAGCATCCGTGTGCGGTACGTGTTTTACACGGACCCATTGACTTTAATGGGTCCGTGTGATCCGTGCGTTCCCACAAACACTGACATGTCTCCGTGTTTCTCAAACGGACACACGGTCCGTGAAAACACGCTGACATGTGCAGAGAAACATTGATTTTAATGTGTCTACGTGAGTCAGTGTCTCCGGTACGTGAGGAAACTGTCACCTCACGTACCGGAGCCACTGATGTGTGAAACCGACCTCAGAACCGCTAGGATCCGTTGAAGCGTTCCCAAGTTATTACCTCATAAAGGGACACTGGTCAGAATTGCAAAAAACGGCCAGGTCATTAAGGTCAAAATAGGCTGGGTCATGAAGGGGTTAACGTGCATACTCCACTGCAACTTGTGCTTGGAATTCATATGCCTTGTCATACATGTGGTGCTCAGGTTCAGAACATTTATGCCTTGTTCAGGGTCTGACAGCACAGAGTGCAAACTACCAGGCGTTTGTCGGCCGCACATTCCCTGAAGGAATGCTATGCCAGGGAGCTCTTTGGTGTGCTTATAGCAACGGCACATTGGGCAGTAGCAGCTGATGTACTGGTTAGGGGGTGCCTGCTGTGACTTTGCACCCTGAACCCTCTGTTGCTGTGCGGTTGTAGCAGCATAGCCACCTACTCTTCCTCCAAACTGCACAAATCACTAGGATGGCCTCCGCTCCATGTGGGGTCTTGGACCTCATCATCCCCTGCATCATTTTCCACCGCCTCCTTAACCCTGCCCTCCTTGCCAGTCTGCACAACGCATAAAGACGCTGCAGTTGGTAACTGAGTTTCGTCATCATCTGACGTGCTGCACTGGTCCACTGACCGTGTGCACTAGCCTACCCACATACTCATCGTCCAACCTAACAAGTGGTTGGACATTAGTGCACTCATTTTCTTCCACTTCTGGAGCAGAGGCAGGGACAGGTGGACAGGACAGGGAACCCCAGGCAGCAGAGTCATCAAAAAGAAGAGACTACTTGGCTGATTTGCAAGGGGGTGAGGAAGAAGCCGGATGACCACGGTTCTCTGGTGCCAACTGTGCACTTTCTGGCCTGAAACGGATGGAAGATAACGCAAAGGAACTGGAGCCACACTCAGACGTTCAACCTAACACATTTTCAACATCTTGTGGTCTCACGATTCATGCAGCCATATTCGGGCCCACGAAAGGAGCATAATGTGAGCACCAAAGGTGTTGTAATTGTGCACGTAGCAGGTAAAGGATGGCCAGGTCCTCTCCATACATCAGCTACACCACCATATCCCTTATTTGATACTCTCGTCATTTTTGAAAGTTGAATTGTAAACACTACTCGTAAAGAGATTGCAGAGGAGTAAATTTATCTGCTATAGTACTAGAAAAAAAAGTGGTCCTGAAAACTTATTTCTGTTGCCTAAAAATGCCAAGTAGATGGCTGATGCCAATTATATCCCAAACTCATAAAAACCACACACCAACCCTGAAACAGTTAGGTGGCTTAGAAATGGCAATGGGAAGGCTGATGTAATGTATGAATTTGCCAGAGTTCTAGAAAACAGACACCAGGCCATAAAAATTATTTTGGGGCCTACTAATAGCATTGAGATGACTGATGTCAATTATTTATTTCTCAGACTAAGGCTGCCATCACACTAGCAGTATTTGGTCAGTATTTTACGTCAGTATCTGTAAGCCAAAACCAGGACTGGAACAAATAGAGGAAAAGTATAACAGAAACATATGCACCACTTCTGTATTTATCACCCACTCCTGGTTTTGGCTTACAAATACTGATGTAAAATACTGACCCAATACTGAATGTGTGACGGCAGCCTAATAGAAGACACACAGTGGCTTCAAAGGCAATACTCTCATAGGCAGGGGGGTGCAGAGTACACACAGCCGCTTAAATGTGCTGTACTCCTACAGGTGGATGTAGCAGACTACACACAGCAGCTTAAGGGTATGTGCACATGTTGCAGATTTCCTACGGATCCGCAGCGTTTTTTTCCACGCAGAAACGCTGCAGATCCGCAAGTGATTTACAGTACAATGAAAATCAATGAGAAAAAATGCTGTGATAATGGTGCGGAAAAATCCACACGGAAAACGCAGCAGATTCAAAAAAGGCCCATGTAAATTCTTTTTCTGGATCTGCGTTTCTGCACCCATTGACTTCCATTGTGTCAGGCATATCTGCAGCAAACCCGCAGATGTAAAAAAGATCTGCGGTTTAGCTGCGGAAGAAACGCTGCAGATCGGGATGGGGAAGAGTGTGTGGGCGGAGCTATGTGCAGTACAGTGTGGGCGGTGACTATGTGCGTGTATGTGTGTGCCGATGTCTGCATGTATCTTTGTCTGTGTGCGCGTGTGTGTGTGTTCATGTGTAAGCAGCCATTGTCTGATGGGATTACTGCTCCCATCCAGCAATGAATGCTCACAGTGACAGCATTGCCGATGATGGAAAATTAGTCCCATCAGACAATGGCTGTGTTCAGTAGTAAAAAACAAACAAACAAAAAAAAAAACATACAGTGCAACATATAACATACAGGACATACACATAACACACAACACATAACAGAGTACATACTCACCAATCACCTAGTCCCTTAAGCCCTCAATTCTCTTGTAATAAAAACATAATAAACCAACCTACTGTATACTTACCTTTCCTCCGTAGTCCAGTTAATAACGAGTGTCCCACGACGATCTCCCTTGTAGAACAGTGACATCGGGTAATCCTCCGTGATGTATATCCCTCCGTCGCTGCCGGGAGAGAGGTCACTTAAGTTCATTCTCTCGCCGGCATTGCTGTGTGAGAAAATTCCCTTGCAACATTGCCGTAAAGCGAGACAATAATTCATTAATGCACTGCAGGAGCCATTGTCTCCTGTCAGTGTGTCACTGAAGGTCCTATAGAGCAGTGACATCACCCGATGTCACTGTTCTATAGGGGAGATCGTTGTGGGACACTCGTTATTAATTGGACTGCGTCAGACAGGGAGTATACGGTTGGTTTATTATTTTTGCAGGTGATCGATGGTGGTTGTCAGTATTGGTGAAATTAAGAATATTAACCCCTCTCTGACCTTAGACGTACTATCCCGTCGAGGTGCCCTGGGCCTATCTGACCCTCGATGGGATAGTACATCATAGCGATCGGCAGCGCTCACGGGGGGAGAACGGCCGAGTGTCAGCTGCCTATCGCAGCTGACATCCGGCACAATGTGCCAGGAGCGGTCACGGACCGCTCCCGGCACATTAACCCCCGGCACACCGCGATCAAACATGATCGCGGTGTGCCGGCGGTATATTGAAGTATCGCGCAGGGAGGGGGCTCCCTGCGGGCTGCCCTGAGACCCCCGCAGCAACGCGATGTCATCGCGTTGCTGCGAGGGTCTCCCTACCTCCCTCCCTGCTCCAGGCCCGGATCCAAGATGGCCGCGGCATCCGGGTCCTGCAGGGAGGGAGGTGGCTTACCAAGTGCCTGCTCAGAACAGGCGCTTGGTAAGCCTGCAGCACTGTAAGTCAGATCGGTGATCTGACAGAGTGCTATGCAAACTGTCAGATCACCGATCTGTGATGTCCCCCCTGGGACAAAGTAAAAAAGTTAAAGAAAAAATTTCCAAATGTGTAAAAAAAAAAAAAAAAATTCCTAAATAATGAAAAAAATATATATATATTATTCCCATAAATACATTTCTTTATCTAAATAAAAAAAAAACAATAAAAGTACACACATTTAGTATCGCCGCGTCTGTAACGACCCCACCTATAAAACTATATCACTAGTTAACCCCTTCAGTGAACACCGAAAAAAAAAAAAAACGAGGCAAAAAACGCTTTATTCTCATACTTCCAAACAAAAAGTGGAATAACACGCGATCAAAAAGACGGATATAAATAACCATGGTACCGCTGGAAACGTCATCTTGTCCCACAAAAAACGAGCCACAACACAGCATCATCAGCGAAAAAATAAAAAAGTTATAGTCCTCAGAATAAAGTGATGCAAAAACATAAAAAAATTATATAAATGAGGTATCGCTGTAATCGTACTGACCCGAAGAATGAAACTAGTTTATCCATTTTACCAAACTCGGAACGGTATAAACGCCTCCCCCAAAAGAAATTCATGAATAGCTGGTTTTCGGTCATTCTGCCTCACAAAAATCGGAATAAAAAGCGATCAAATAATGTCATGTGCCCGAAAATGTTACCAATAAAAACGTCAACTCGTCCCGCAAAAAACAAGACTTCACATGACTCTGTGGACTCAAATATGGAAAAATTATAGCTCTCAAAATGTGGTAATGCAAAAATATTTTTTGCAATAAAAAGCGTCTTTCAGTGTGACGGCTGCCAATCATAAAAATCCACTAAAAAAACCCGCTATAAAAGTAAATCAAACCCCCCTTCATCACCCCCTTCGTTAGGGTAAAATAAAAAAATGTATTTATTTCCATTTTCCCATTAGGGTTAGGGCTAGGGTTAGGGTTAAGGCTACAGTTAGGGTTGGGGCTAAAGTTAGGGTTTGGATTACATTTACGGTTGGGAATAGGGTTGGGATTAGGGTTAGGGGTGTGTCTGGGTTAGGGGTGTGGTTAGGGTTACCGTTGGGATTAGGGTTAGGGGTGTGTTTGGATTAGGGTTTCAGTTATAATTGGGGGGTTTCCACTGTTTAGGCACATCAGGGGCTCTCCAAACGCGACATGGCGTCCGATCTCAATTCCAGCCAATTCTGCGTTGAAAACGTAAAACAGTGCTCCTTCCCTTCCGAGCTCTCCCGTGTGCCCAAACAGGGGTTTACCCCAACATATGGGGTATCAGCGTACTCAGGACAAAAACTTTTGGGATCCAATTTCTCCTGTTACCCTCGGGAAAATACAAAACTGGGGGCTAAAAAATAATTTTTGTGGGAAAAAATTGTTTTATTTTTACGGCTCTGCATTATAAACTTCTGTGAAGCCCTTGGTGGGTCAAAGTGGTCACCACACATCCAGATAAGTTCCTTAGGGGGTCTACTTTCCAAAATGATGTCACTTGTGGGGGGTTTCTACTGTTTAGGTACATTATGGGCTCTGCAAACGCAATGTGATGCCTGCAGACCATTCCATTTAAGTCTGCATTCCAAATGGCGCTCCTTCCCTTCCGAGCCCTCCCATGCGCCCAAACGGTGGTTCCCCCCCACATATGGGGTATCAGCGTACTCAGGACAAATTGGACAACTTTTGGGGTTTAATTTCTCCTGTTACCCTCGGGAAAATACAAAACTGGGGGCTAAAAAATAATTTTTGTGGGAAAAAATTTGTTTTATTTTTACGGCTCTGCATTATAAACTTCTGTGAAGCCCTTGGTGGGTCAAAGTGGTCACCACAAATCCAGATAAGTTCCTTAGGGCAGAGGTGTCAAACTGCATTCTTCGAGGGCCGCAAACAGGTCATGTTTTCAGGATTTCCTTGTATTGCACAAGGTGCTGGAATCATTCTGTGCAGGTGATTAAATTATCACCTGTGCAATACAAGGAAATCCTGAAAACATGACCTGCTTGCTGCCCTCGAGGAATGAAGTTTGACACCTCTGCCTTAGGGGATCTACTTTCCAAAATGGTGTCACTTGTGGGGGTTCCAATGTTTAGGCACATCAGTGGCTCTCCAAACGCAACATGGCATCCCGTCTCAATTCCTGTCAATTTTGCATTGAAAAGTCAAACGGCGCTCCTTCCCTTCCGAGCTCCCCTATGCGCCCAAATAGTGGTTTACCGCCATATATGGGGTATCAGCGTACAAATTGTACAACAACTTTTGGGGTCCAATTTCTTCTCTTACCCTTGGGAAAAAAAAAAATTGGGGGCAAAAAACAGTAATTAGACCTACTGGTAATTGTATTTCCAGGAATCCATCCTGACAGCACACTGGAGGACGTCCTTCTTAACCTTGATGGGACAGGAACACGAGAGGTTAAAAGGACCCTCCCCCTACCACCCTTCAGTGCTTTTCCAAAGTAACACATCTGGATGGATGCAAAAACACAGGTTTATTTCAACAAAATAATCAATCATACAAATGTTACATCACATGAGTATAAAGATGATACATTAGGGAGGGAACTAATAGTGCTGTCAGGATGGATTCCTGGAAATACAATTACCAGTAGGTCTAATTACTGTTTTCCAGTTCACCACCTGACAGCACACTGGAGAAATACCAAAGGAGACTGGTATTTAGGGAGAGAGCACTGCTTGCAGTACCTTTCTACCGAAAGCCAACTGAGGTGACACTACATCTAACTTATAGTGTTTAGAAAAGGTACTAAGGCTAGACCATGATGCAGCTCTGCAGATCTGATCTGCCGTCGCCCCCCCTTTCTCTGCCCATGACGTGGCCATGGCCCTAGATGAATGGGCTTTGATGTTGACCGGTGAATTCTGCCCTCTAGCTTTATAAGCTAAATTGATTGTGGATTTTATCCACCGTGCGATAGTCGCTTTAGACGCTTTTCTACCTTTATGTGGACCCCTGAACTGGATGAACAAATTGTTGTCCCGTCTCCAGGGTCTGGATAAATCGAGGTACCTGAGCACCGAGTCTCTTACGTCTAAATTGTGGTAAAATCTTTCCTTCTGATTTTTAGGGAACTGGCAAAATGATGGTAAAACAATCTCTTGATTCATATTGGAATCTGACACGACTTTAGGGAGAAAAGCCGAATCGAGTCTGAGTACTAATTTATCCTCGAATATCTGCAAATGTGGATTCTGCACCGACAGAGCCTGTAATTCCCCCAATCTTTTTGCCGACGTGATCGCAACTAAAAATGCGGTTTTAAGGGAGAGTTTATTAATTTCTATATCCCCTGTTACATCCCACGCCTGTTCACATAGGAAATTTAGAACCAAGTTCAGATCCCACGGTGGGACTGACCTTCTAATCAATGGTTTTAATCTCTGGACTGCTCTAGAGAAACGGCTAATCCAGGGATGGGCAGATAGGGAGGAATCGAAGAATACACTCAGGGCCGCTATCTGGACCCTTAACCCCTTAGCGACCGCCGATACGCCTTTTAACGGCGGCCGCTAAGGGTACTTAAACCACAGCGCCGTTAATTAACGGCGCTGTGGAAAAAGTCCATAGTGCCCCCCAGAGGCCGATTTTCTCCGGGGTCTCGGCTGCCGAGGGTAGCCGAGACCCCAGAGAACATGATTCAGGGGGCTTTTAACCCACCCCGCATTTGCGATCGCCGGTAATTAACCGTTTACCGGCTATCGCAAAAAAAAAAAAAAAAAGCGATCTCTTTTTAATTTCTCTGTCCTCCGATGTGATCGCACATCGGAGGACAGAGAAAAGGGGTCCCAGGTGGCCCCCCAATACTCACCTAGCTCCCCCGATGCTCCTCGTGTCTCCCGGTGGGCGCCGCCATCTTCAAAATGGCGGGCACATGCGCAGTGCGCCCGCCGGCCGGCACCGGGAGAATCTTTGGGGTCTCGGCTGTCGGGGGTAGCCGAGACCCCAAAGAGCATGATCGGGGTCGGTATTACCGACCCCTGTTTTGCGATCGCCGGTAATTAACTGTTTACCGGCGACCGCAAAAAAAAAAAAAATTAAAGTGTAATTCTCTGTCCTCTGATGTGATCGCACATCAGAGGACAGAGAAATAGGGGGATTCTGGGACCCTAGCATACTCACCTAGGTCCCTGGATCCTCTTGCTGCTCCTCCTGGCCGCCGGCAGCAGAACATGGCGGACGCATGCCCAGTGCGCCCGCCATCTGTCTCCATCTGCCGGCCGGCAGGAGAACAGCAGTTGGGGCTAAAATTAGGGGCAGGGTTAGGGCTAGGGGTAGGGTTAGGGGTAGGGTTAGGGGTAGGGGTAGGGTTAGGGCTAGGGGTAGGGTTAGGGGTAGGGTTAGGGGTAGGGTTAGCGGTAGGGTTAGGGGTAGGGTTAGGGTTAGGGGTAGGGTTAGGGGTAGGGTTAGGGTTAGGGGTACGGTTAGGGGTAGGGGTAGGGTTAGGGGTAGGGTTAGGGGTAGGGTTAGGGTTAGGGTTAGGGGTAGGGTTAGGGGTAGGGCTAGGGTTAGGGCTAGGGTTAGGGCTAGGGTTGGGGCTAAATTTAGGGTTAGGGTTGGGGCTAAATTTAGGGTTAGGGTTGGGGCTAAACTTAGGGTTAGGCTTCTTTCACACTTACGTCGGTACGGGGCCGTCGCAATGCGTCTGCCCGACATACCGACGCACGTTGTGAAAATTGTGCACAACGTGGGCAGCAGCTGTAGTTTTTCAACACATCCGCTGCCCAATCTATGTCCTGGGGAGGAGG
The DNA here is from genome assembly GCF_032444005.1 of Ranitomeya imitator. Classification (NCBI taxonomy): domain Eukaryota; kingdom Metazoa; phylum Chordata; class Amphibia; order Anura; family Dendrobatidae; genus Ranitomeya; species Ranitomeya imitator. The sequence continues at coordinate 1,101,192,613 of NC_091282.1, read as the reverse complement.
GGGCGGAGTTACGGCCACGCATGCGCGGTCAGAAATGGCGGATGCGACGTACAAAAAAATGTTTCATTGAACGTTTTTTTGTGCCGACGCTCCGCCAAAACACAACTGATCCAGTGCACGACGGACGCGACGTGTGGCCATCCGTCACGATCCGTCGGCAATACAAGTCTATGGGCAAAAAAGGCATCCTGCGGGCACATTTGCAGGATCCGTTTCTTGTCCAAAACGACGGATTGCGACGGAATGCCAAACGACGCAAGTGTGAAAGTAGCCCTAGGGCTAGGGTTAGGGTTGGGGCTAAAGTTAGGGCTAGGGTTGGGGCTAAAGTTAGGGTTAGAGCTGGGATTAGGGTTAGGGTTTGGATTAGGGTTGGTATTAGGGTTAGGGTTGGCATTAGGGTTACGCTTGGGATTAGGGTTAGGTTTGGGATTAGGGTTAAGGTTAGGGTTGTGATTAGGGGTGTATTGGGATTAGGGTTAGGTTTGAGGTTAGGGTTGAGATTAGGATTAGGGGTGTGTTGGATTTAGGGTTTTGATTAGGGTTATGGTTAGGGTTGACATTAGGGTTGTTTTGGGGTAAGGGTTGTGATTATGGTTAGGGTTAGTGATTAGGATTATGGATGAGGTTGGGATTAGGGTTAGGGGTGTGTTGGGGTTAGGGTTGGAGCTAGAATTGGGGGGTTTCCACTGTTTAGGTACATCAGGGGGTCTCCAAACACGACAGCCAATTTTGCGCTCAAAAAGCCAAATGGTGCTCCCTCCCTTCTGAGCTCTGCCGTGCGCCCAAACAGTGGGTTACCCCCACATATGGGGCATCAGCGTACTCGGGATAAATTGGACAACAACTTCTGGGGTCCAATTTCTCTTGTTACCCTTGTGAAAATAAAAACTTGGGGGCTACAAAATCTTTTTTGTGAAAAAAAAAAATATTTTTTATTTTCACGACTCTGCATTCTAAACTTCTGTGAAGCACTTGGGCATTCAAAGTTCTCACCACACATCTAGATAAGTTCCTTGGGGGGTCTAGTTTCCAAAATGGGGTCACTTGTGGGGGGTTACTACAGTTTAGGTACATCAGGGGCTCTGCAATCGCAACATAATGCCCACAGACCATTCTATCAAAGTCTGCATTCCAAAAAGGCGCTCCTTCCCTTCCGAGCTCTGCCGTGCGCCCAAACAGTGGTTTACCCCCACATATGGCGCATCAGCGTACTCGGGATAAATTGGACAACAACTATTGTAGTCCAATTTCTCCTGTTACCCTTGTGAAAATAAAAACTTGGGGGCTACAATATCTTTTTTGTGGAAAAAAAAATATTTTTTATTTTCACGACTCTGCATTCTAAACTTCTGTGAAGCACTTGGGCATTCAAAGTTCTCACCACACATCTAGATAAGTTCCTTGGGGGGTCTAGTTTCCAAAATGGGGTCACTTGTGGAGGGTTTCTACTGGTTAGGTACATCAGGGGCTCTGCAAACGCAACATAATACCCGCAGACCATTCTATCAAAGTCTGCATTCCAAAACGGCGCTCCTTCCTTCCGAGCTCTGCCGTGCGCCCAAACAGTGGTTTACCCCCACATATGGGGTACCAGCATATTCAGGACAAATTGGACAACAACTTTTGGGGTCCAATTTCTCTTGTTACCCTTGTGAAAATAAAAATTTGGTGGCTAAAAAATCTTTTTTGTGGAAAAAAAAATATTTTTTATTTTCACGGCTCTGCATTATAAACTTCTGTGAAGCACTTCAAGGTTCTCACCACACATCTAGATAAGTTCCATGGGGGGGTCTAGTTTCCAAAATGGGGTCACTTGTGGGGGATTTCTACTGTTTAGGCACATCAGGGGCTCTCCAAACGCGACATGGCGTCCGAACTCAATTCCAGCCAATTCTACATTGAAAAAGTAAAACGGCACTCTTTCTCTTCCAAGCTCTGCGGTGCGCCCAAACAGTGGTTTACCCCCACATATTGGGTATCGACGTACTCAGGAGAAATTGCACAACAACTTTAGTGGTCTAATTTCTCCTGTTACCCTTGTGAAAATAAAAATTTGTGGGCAAAAAATCATTTTTGTAGAAAAAATGCAATTTTTTTTTTCACGGCTCTACGTTATAAACTTCTGTGAAGCACATGGGGGTTCAAAGTGCTTGCCACACATCTAGATAAGTTCCTTAAGGGGTCTAGTTTCCAAAATGGTGTCACTTGTGGGGGGTTTCCACTGTTTAGGCACATCAGGGGCTCTCCAAACGCGACATGGCGTCCAATCTCAATTCCAGCCAATTCTACATTGAAAAAGTAAAACGGCACTCCTTCTCTTCCAAGCTCTGCGGTGCGCCCTAACAGTTATTTACCCCCACATATTGGGTATCAGCGTACTCAGGAGAAATTGCACAACAACTTTTGTGGTCTAATTTCTCCTGTTACCCTTGTGAAAATAAAAATTTGTGGGCAAAAAGATCATTTTTGTAGACAAAATGCGATTTTTTTTATTTCACGGCTCTACGTTATAAACTTCTGTGAAGCACATGGGAGTTCAAAGTGCGCGCCACACATCTAGATAAGTTCCTTAAGGGGTCTAGTTTCCAAAATGGTGTCACTTGTGGGGGGTTTCCACTGTTTAGGCACATCAGGGGCTCTCCAAACGCGACATGGCGTCCAATCTCAATTCCAGCCAATTCAACATTGAAAAAGTAAAACGGCGCTCCTTCACTTCCAAGCTTTGCGGTGCGCCCAAACAGTGGTTTACCCTCACATATGGGGTATCGACGTATTCAGGAGAAATCGCACAACAACTTTTGTGGTCTAATTTCTCCTGTTACCCTTGTGAAAATAAGAATTTGTGGGCGAAAAGATCATTTTTGTGTAAACAAAAGCGATTTTTTATTTTCACTGCTCTACGTTATAAACTTCTGTGAAGCCCTTGGGGGTTCAAAGTGCTCACCACACATCTAGATAAGTTCCTTAAGGGGTCTAGTTTCCAAAATGGTGTCACTTGTGGGGAGTTTCCACTGTTTAGGCACATCAGGGGCTCTCTAAATGTGACATGGTGTCCGATCTCAATTCCAGCCAATTCTGCATTGAAAAAGTCAAATGGCGCTCCTTCACTTCTAAGTTCTGCGGTGCGCCCTAACAGTGGTTTACCCCCACATATGGGGTATTGGCGTATTCAGGAGAAATTGCGTAACAAAATTTATGGTTACATTTCTGTTTTTACACTTGTGAAAATAAAAAAAATGGTTCTGAATTAAGATGTTTGCAAAAAAAAGTTAAATGTTCATTTTTTCCTTCCACATTGTTTCAGTTCCTGTGAAGCACGTAAAGGGTTAATAAACTTCTTGAATGTGGTTTTGAGAACCTTGAGGGGTGTAGTTTTTAGAATGGTGTCACACTTCATTATTTTCTATCATATAGACCCCTCAAAATGACTTCAAATGTGATGTGGTCCCTAAAAAAAAATGGTGTTGTAAAAATGAGAAATTGCTGGTCAACTTTTAACCCTTATAACTCCCTAACAAAAAAAAATTTTGTTTCCAAAATTGTGCTGATGTAAAGTAGACATGTGGGAAATGTTATTTATTAACTATTTTTCATGACATATCTCTCTGATTTAAGGGCATAAAAATACAAAGTTTGAAAATTGCAAAATTTTAAAAATTTTCGCCATATTTCCGTTTTTTTCATAAATAATCGCAAGTAATATCGAAGAAATGTTACCACTAACATGAAGTACAATATGTCACGAAAAAACAATCTCAGAATCAGCGGGATCCGTTGAAGCGTTCCAGAGTTATAACCTCATAAAGTGACAGTGGTCAGAATTGCAAAAATTGGCCTGGTCATTAAGTACCAAATTGGCTCTGTCACTAAGGGGTTAATGTACTTGGTCTAAGACCTTTTTGAAACCCTGACTGCAGAAAGTCAAGAATTTTGGGGATATTTGGATGGTCTGTATCAACTGTCTCTCCGCAAAACCCACAGAATCGCTTCCATATTTTCGTATAGATAGCCGATGTCACCGGCTTCCTGCTGGCTTGAAGGGTAGAAATGACATAATCTGAAAGCCCTTTTGCTCTCAAGACCTTCCGTTCAGGATCCAGGCCACCAGCTGAAGTGCTCTTGGATTCTGGTGTAGAACTGGACCTTGTAGAAGAAGATCCTCTCTTTCTGGTAACAGGAGGGGTTCTTCCACTGACAGTTTCCTTAACAATGGAAACCAACTGCGTTTCGGCCAGTGAGGAGCTATGAGTATGACTTTGGCCCCGTCCTCGCAGATCTTTCTGAGTGTCCTCGGGATCATCGCTAGAGGAGGAAATGCATACAGAAAACCGCGGTTCCAGGGTTGTGAGAAGGCGTCGATCGCGGCTGGACTCTCCCAAGGGTTTAGGGAGTAGAAGATCTTGAGCTTTGCATTTCCTTTTGTAGCAAATAGGTCCACCGTCGGCATCCCCCAACGTTGACACAGATCTCCGAACACCTCGTTGTTCAGTTCCCACTCCGTGGGAGATACGCTTTTCCTGCTGAGGAAATCTGCCAACTGGTTCTTGGAGCCCTCCAGGTGGATCGACGAGATTGACAGAACCGACCTTTCTGCCCACCTGAATATGTTCCGCCAGGTCTTGTAACGCCAGATGTCTTGGACCCCCTTGATGCCGCAGGAAGGCTACCGTTGTCGTGTTGTCTGAGAAGACCTTCACGTGTTTGTTCTGCAGCAGATGCTGCGCCGCCGTCAAGACCTCCCAAACCGCCTGTAGTTCTCTGTGATTCGATGACTGGTTGCTGTCTTCCTTTTCCCAGCGACCTTGAAAATATCTTCCCAGTACATGACCTCCCCAACCGAGCTGACTGGCATCTGTTGTAACTGATACGCTTGGTGTTTGAAGCCATAGCACCCCCAGTCGCAGGTTTCTGGGAAGAGTCCACCACACCAGAGATCTTTTGACCTGCGGAGTAAGGCTCAGGGTCCGGTTCAGTGAGTTCTGCCTTCTGTTCCAGCTCCTCAGAACTCCCCTCTGAAGCTGTCGAGAATGAAACTGGCTCCATCTTACGCAAGGGATACAGGCCGTCATCAGACCTAGTACTTTCATCCCGTCTCTGATCATATTTCGGCCTCGAGAAAAGTGACGGATCTTCTTTATTATGCCCTTTAGCCTGTCTTCTGGAAGAAAGGACATTCTTGCTTGCGAATCGAGCATGACTCCCAAGAATTTTATTCTGGGTTTTGGGATTAGATCTGATTTCTCCCAATTTATAATCCATCCCAGATTCTCTAGTGTTGAGATGAGGGACTGACAGTTGATTCTGAGCTGGACTTCTGAATCTGCCGCTATTAAGAAGTCGTCTAAGTAGGGAACCACCATTATATCCTGATTCCTCAGGAAAGCGACTACTTCCACCATAAGTTTTGTAAAAACCCTGGGAGCGGAAGCCAGGCCGAAGGGGAGACAGCGGAATTGGAAATGGAAGATCTTTCCTTCCAAGATTACCGCGAACCGCAGGAACCTCTGATGACTTAGATAAATGGGTACATGGTAATATGCACTCTAAGTCTAGAGTGCACATTACCATGTCTTTTCCCAACAAAGGGATGGTAGACCGAATCGACTCCATCTTGAACCTTTTGTAAAGGACCCAATTGTTCAGATGTTTCAAGTTTATAATCGTTCTCGATTCTCCCGATGGTTTTATTATCGAGAAGAGATTGGAGTAGTGACCCCTGCCCTCTTCCCGAGGGGGTACCGGAACAATAGCTGCCATTTTTAAAAGGTCTTGAACATCTGACCACATGGGGGATGACAGCTTTAGATGGGAGCTGGACACCAGGAATCTTTCGGGAGGAAGGGATGTAAATTCTATTTTGTACCCCTGGGATACTATCTGTAAGACCCATGGACTTGTTGTGATCTCCCTCCATCCTCCCAGGAATCCTGTCAGATGACCCCCTACTCTGATGGCGTCATTTCCTGCGGAAGCTAGACCCTGGTCCTGAGTAGCTCGCTTCTTTATTTTTAGGCCTGTTATCCCCTCCTTTCTGGTAGCTCCATCTACCCTGTTTTCCCTTACCCCTATAATCGGGTTTTTGACTATAGCGGGGTCTCCGAAAGGGCTGGAATTTTTTAGGCTTTTCTTCCGGAAAACCTTTCTTGACATCTGCGGCTTTTTCTAAAATATCGTCGAGGACCGGTCCGAAGACCCTGCCCCCCGAAAAGGGTATAGAACATAATTTATTTTTAGAATGCATGTCCCCCGACCAGCTCTTAAGCCAAATAGCTCTACGGGCTGCATTAGATAGAGATTGACCCCTAGCCGCGAACTTGACAGATTCTGCAGATGCGTCTGCCAAGAAGGTAGTTGCTAATTTTAGCAAAGGTAGGGACTTCAGAATAGTTTCTCTGGGGGTCTTGGCTACCAGTTGATCTTGAAGATCATCTAGCCAAAGGTCCATGGAGCGGGCCACTGATGTCGCTGCAATATTAGCCCCAATGATCGCCGAGGAACTTTCCCAGGCCCTTTTAAGAAGGCCATCTGCCTTCCTGTCCATGGGCTCTTTTAAATTGGAAGAGTCTTCAAAGGGAATCGCCGTCCTTCTGGATACTTTAGCCAAAGGTATGTCTATCTTTGGTCTATCGACCCACTCTTTGACTTCATCTGGATCGAATGGCAAGCGAAGACTGAAGTCCTTAGGGATAGTCAGTCTTTTCTCGGCTTCCTCCCATTCCTCCAGAATCATGGATATGATATGGGAGTTTACAGGGAAGACTTGGGAGGTCTGTGAGCGCAAGCCCCCAAACATTTCATCTTGAACGGAGCAAGATGGCTGCGCTCCTCGATCTGCATGGTATGCCGCAATGCTTCCAACAGTTCTCCTGTGTCTGTGGCGGAGAACAAATATCTTCTCCCTTTCTCCGGGGGATCTCTACTCTCATCTTCCTCCTCTACCTCCGACCCACAGGATGATGAGTCTACGGAAGAGTAATCGACCCTCGGCCTTTTCCTTGGCTTCTCCGAAGGTGAAGGTGAGACTTGAGGGAGTACCAGACTTGAGACTGAAGCCTGAACTTCCTCCCTTATCATGGCTCTCATATTTGACATAAGAGACGCCTGTTCCTCTCCTATGACTTTGCACGTGAATTCTTCACATAGGGGTTTCTGCCAGGAATCCTTTAGCTTAACCGCACAGATAGGACACTTCTTATTCCTACCGGGCTTCTTTACCGATTTCTCGGACAAGGAGGCTGCCTATGAAAAATATATATATATATATATAGCAAACACTAGCGTTCCTTTTTTTCTTACAGGGTTTCCCTACATACTAGCGCTGCCGACTCCTGCCCCTCTGCTCTAGCTGCGTCCTCCATGATGCTCTAGAGATCGCTACTGCCCCCTGCACCATACCTTTTTATTCTGTTCCTCATGTTCAAAACCAGCGCTCCAGCGCTCTCCACCGCTCTTTTCCCTGCACTTCCTGTTGCAGAGACGCCGTCCATCCCCCTCAGCTGCAAACCGGAAGTGACGTGTGGCCGGAAAGAGAGGAAGGTGCGGCGATGATCTGGTTCCCCCAGCGGCCGCATGGAGACGCCGGCATCTGCAGAGGCCGTCGCTGGGATCGCGCGCACCAGGGGACGGGACGGAGAGATCGAGAGCCCCCGCCAGGGAGAAGCGATCCCCAAACCAGGAGCAGCGCTACACTGGTAGGCCGAGGGACCCTCGGACGGGTGTCAGCCAGCGGGTGTCTCATGGAGGGAAGGGTGAGGCAGAGCCCCCCCCGATCCACATCCCCCCGCACAGAACGGCAGATCCTCTCGTCCGTTCCTATCCCTGATGGGACAGGAAAAACACTAAAGGGTGGTAGGGGGAGGGTCCTTTTAACCTCTCGTGTTCCTGTCCCATCAAGGATAAGAAGGACATCCTCCAGTGTGCTGTCAGGTGGTGAACTGGAAAGATGATTTTTGTGAAAAAATATGATTTTTTATTTTTACGGTTCTGCATTATAAACTTCTGTGAAGCACTTGGTGGGTCAAAGTGCTCACCACACCTCTAGATAAGTTCCTTAGGGGGTCTACTTTCCAAAATGGTGTCACTTGTGGGGGTTTCCACTGTTTAGGCACATCAGGGGCTCTCCAAACGCAACATGGCGTCCCATCTCAATTCCTGTCAATTTTGCATTGAAAAGTCAAATTGCCCTCCTTCGCTTCCGAGCTCTGTCATGCGCCCTAACAGTGGTTTACCCCCACATATGGGGTATCAGCGTACTCAGGAGAAATTGTACAACAACTTTTGGGGTCCATTTTCTCCTGTTACCCTTGGTAAAACAAATTGGAGCTGAAGTAAATTTTTTGTGAAAAAAAGTTAAATGTTCATTTTTATTTAAACATTCCAAAAATTCCTGTGAAATACCTGAAGGGTTAATAAACTTCTTGAATGTGGTTTTGAGAACCTTGAGGGGTGCAGTTTTTAGAATGGTGTCACACTTGGGTATTTTCTATCATATAGATCCCTAAAAATGACTTCAAATGAGATGTGGTCCCTAAAAAAAAATGGTGTTGTAAAAATGAGAAACTGCTGGTCAACTTTTAACCCCTAACAAAAAAAAAATTTGGTTCCAAAATTGTGCTGATGTAAAGTAGACATGTGGGATATGTTACTTATTAAGTATTTTGTGTGACATATCTCTGTGATTTAATTGCATAAAAATTCAAAGTTGGAAAATTGCGAAATTTTCCAAATTTTCTCCAAATTTCAGTTTTTTTTCACAAATAAACGCAGGTAATATCAAAGAAATTTTACCACTATCATGAAGTACAGTATGTCACGAGAAAACAATGTCAGAATCACCAGGATCCCTTGAAGCGTTCCAGAGTTATAACCTCATAAAGGGACAGTGGTCAGAATTGTAAAAATTGGCCTGGTCATTGACATGCAAACCACCCTTGGGGGTAAAGGGGTTAAAATACTTTTTTCTGGCTGTTTTTTTTTTTTTTTTTAACTCTTTCACTACTATAGGATTCGTAATGGATAGGTTTCTTATGGACGCCTCTCCATTACTAACCGGGCTTAATATCACCTTACAATCAAAGGTGACATTAACCCCGCAATGTCCGTGGCCCCTCTCGGCTATGAATATCAGCCCGCAGGTGTCTGCATAGCCTTTGTGGCTATAAATTATAAGAGGACCCCGCATCATTTTTTTTGGGGGGGTCCCCCTATTTTAATTGCCAGTAAAGGCTAAATATACAGCTGGGGGCTGATATTCATAGCCTGGGAAGCTCCATGGGTATTAACCCCTTCCCAAGCTACTGTATAAACATCGGCCCCCAGTCGCTGGCTTTCCCACTCTGGACTTGAAAACTGTGCAGGAGCCCAAGCAATTTTTTTCCATTTTTTTTAACCCCTTTCTGACATCGGACGTACTATCCCGTCCATGTGGGGTGGGCCCCTATGACCATGGACGGGATAGTACGTCCAGCGCGATCGGCGGCGCTCACGGGGGGAGCGCCGCCGATCGCGGCCGGGTGTCAGCTGTTTATCGCAGCTGACATCCGGCACTATGTGCCAGGAGCGGTCACGGACCGCCCCCGGCACATTAACCCCTGGCACACCGCGATCAAAGATGATCGCGATGTGCCGGCGGTACAGGGAAGCTTCCCGCAGGGAGGGGGCTCCCTGCGGGCTTCCCTGAGCCCCCCGCAGCAACGTGATGCGAGGGTCTCACCTCCCTCCCTGCTCCCTCCAGCCCCGGATCCAAGATGGCCGCGGATCCGGGTCCTGCAGGGAGGGAGGTGGCTTCACAGAGCCTGCTCAGAGCAGGCACTGTGAAGGCTGCAGCGCTGCATGTCAGATCAGTGATCTGACAGAGTGCTGTGCAAACTGTCAGATCACTGATCTGTGATGTCCCCCCGGGACAAAATAAAAAAGTAAAAAAAAAAAAATGTGTAAAAAAAAAAAAAAAAAAAAAATTCCAAAATAATGAAAAAAAAATATATATATTATTACCATAAATACATTTCTTTATCTAAATAAAAAAAAAAAAACAATAAAAGTACACATATTTAGTATCGCCGCGTCCGTAACGGCCCGACCGATAAAACTGGCCCACTAGTTAACCCCTTCAGTAAACAACGTAAGAAAAAAAAAAAAAAAAACGAGGCAAAAAACAACGCTTTATTATCATACCGCCGAACAAAAAGTGGAATAACACGCGATCAAAAAGACAGATATAAATAACCATGGTACCGCTGAAAACGTCATCTTGTCCCGCAAAAAACGAGCCACCATACAGCATCATCAGCAAAAAAATAAAAAAGTTATAGTCCTGAGAATAAAGCGATGCCAAAATAATTATTTTATCTATAAAATAGTTTTTATCGTATAAAAGCGCCAAAACATAAAAAAATTATATAAATGAGGTGTCGCTGTAATCGTACTGACCCGAAGAATAAAACTGCTTTATCAATTTTACCAAATGCGGAACGGTATAAACGCCTCCCCCAAAAGAAATTCATGAATAGCTGGTTTTTGGTCATTCTGCCTCACAAAAATCGGAATAAAAAGCGATCAAAAAATGTCACGTGCCCGAAAATGTTACCAATAAAAACGTCAACTCGTCCCGCAAAAAACAAGACCTCACATGACTCTGTGGACCAAAATATAGAAAAATTATAGCTCTCAAAATGTGGTAACGCAAAAAATATTTTTTGCAATAAAAAGCGTCTTTCAGTGTGTGACGGCTGCCAATCATAAAAATCCGCTAAAAAACCCGCTATAAAAGTAAATCAAACCCCCCTTCATCACCCCCTTAGTTAGGGAAAAATTAAAAAAATTTATTTATTTCCATTTTCCCATTAGGGCTAGGGTTAGAGTTAGGGCTAGGGTTAGGGCTAGGGTTAGGGTTAGGGTTAGGGCTAGGGTTAGGGCTAGGGTTAGGGCTAGGGTTAGGGCTAGGGTTAGGGCTAGGGTTAGGGTTAGGGCTAGGGTTAGGGCTAGGGTTAGGGCTAGGGTTAGGGCTAGGGTTAGGGCTAGGGTTAGGATTAGGGTTAGGGCTAGGGTTAGGGCTAGGGCTACAGTTTGGGTTGGGGCTAAAGTTACAGTTAGGGTTTAGATTACATTTACAGTTGGGAATAGGTTTGGGATTAGGGTTAGGGGTGTGTCAGGGTTAGAGGTGTGGTTAGGGTTACTGTTGGGATTAGGGTTAGGGATGTGTTTGGATTAGGGTTTCAGTTATAATTGGGGGGTTTCCACTGTTTAGGCACATCAGGGGCTCTCCAAACGCGACATGGCGTCCGATCTCAATTCCAGCCAATTCTGCGTTGAAAAAGTAAAACAGTGCTTCTTCCCTTCCGAGCTCTCCCGTGTGCCCAAACAGGGGTTTACCCCAACATATGGGGTATCAGCGTACTCAGGACAAATAGGACAACAACTTTTGGGGTCCAATTTCTCCTGTTACCCTTGGGAAAATACAAAACTCGGGGCTAAAACATATTTTTTGTGGGAAAAAAAAGGATTTTTTATTTTCACGGCTCTGCGTTATAAACTGTAGTGAAACACTTGGGGGTTCAAAGTTCTCACAACACATCTAGATTAGTTCCCTGGGGGGTCTAGTTTCCAATATGGGGTCACTTGTGGGGGGTTTCTACTGTTTAGGTACATTAGGGGTTCTGCAAACGCAATGTGACGTCTGCAGACCATTCCATCTAAGTCTGCATTCCAAATGGCGCTCCTTCCCTTCCGAGCTCTGCCATGCGCTCAAACGGTGGTTTCCCCCAACATACGGGGTATCAGCATACTCAGGACAAATTGGACAACAACTTTTGGGGTCGAATTTCTCCTCTTACCCTCGAGAAAATACGAAACTGGGGGCTAAAAAATAATTTTGGGGGGAAAGATTTTTTTTTTTAATTTTCACGGCTCTGCGTTACAAACTGTAGTGAAACACTTGGGGGTTCAAAGCTATCACAACACATCTAGATGAGTTCCTTAGGGGGTCTAGTTTCCAAAATGGTGTCACTTGTGGGAGGTTTCTACTGTTTAGGTACATTAGGGGCTCTGCAAATGCAATGTGACACCTGCAGACCATTCCATCTAAGTCCTCATTCCAAATGGAGCTCCTTCCCTTCCGAGCCCTCCCATGCGCCCAAACAGTGGTTCCCCCCCACATATGGGGTATCAGCGCACTCAGGACAAATTGGACAACAAATTGTGGGGTCGAATTTCTCCTGTTACCCTCGGGAAAATACAAAACTGTGGGCTAAAAAATAATTTTTGTGGGAAAAAATGTTTGTTTTATATTTACGGCTCTCCATTATAAACTTCTGTGAAGCCCTTGGTGGGTCAAAGCGCTCAGCACACATCTAGATAAGTTCCTAAGGGGGTCTACTTTCCAAAATGGTGTCACTTGTGGGGGGTTTCTACTGTTTAGGTACATTAGGGGCTCTGCAAACGCAATGTGACACCTGCAGACCATTCCATCTAAGTCTGCATTCAAATGGCACTCGTTCCCTTCTGAGCCCTCCCATGTGCCCAAACAGTGGTTCCCCCCACATATGGTGTATCATCGCACTCAGGACAAATTGGGCAACAAATTTTGGGGTCCAATTTCTCCTGTTACCCTCAGGAAAATACAAAACTGGGGGCTAAAAAAATAATTTTTGTGGGAAAAAAATTTTGTTTTATTTTTACGGCTCTGCATTATAAACTTCTGTGAAGCACTTGGTGGGTCAAAGTGCTCACCACACCTCTAGATAAGTTCCTTAGGGGGTCTACTTTCCAAAATGGTGTCATTTGTGGGGGGTTTCAATATTTAGGCACATCAGTGGCTCTTCAAACGCAACATGGCGTCCCATCTCAATTCCTGTCAATTTTGCTTTGAAAAGTCAAACGGCGCTCCTTCCCTTCCGAGCTCTCCCATCCGCCCAAACAGTGGTTTACCCCCACATATGGGGTATCAGCGTACTCAGGACAAATTGTACAACAACTTTTGGGGTCCAATTTCTTCTCTTACCCTTGGGAAAATAAAAAATTGGGGGCGAAAAATAATTTTTGTGAAAAAATATGATTTTTTTATTTTTACGGTTCTACATTATAAACTTCTGTGAAGCACTTGTTGGGTCAAAGTGCTCACCACACCTCTAGATAAGTTCCTTAGGGGGTCTACTTTCCAAAATGGTGTCACTTGTGGGGGGTTTCAATGTTTAGCCACATCAGGGGCTCTCCAAACGAAACATGGCGTCCCATCTCAATTCCAGTCAATTTTGCATTGAAAAGTCAAATGGCACTCCTTCGCTTCCGAGCTCTGCCATGCGCCCAAACAGTGGTTTACCCCCACATGTGGGGTATTGGCATACTCAGGACAAATTATACAACAATGTTTGGGGTCCATTTTCTCCTGTTACCCTTGGTAAAATAAAACAAATTGGAGCTGAATTAAATTTTTTGTGAAAAAGTTAAATGTTCATTTTTATTTAAACATTCAAAAAATTCCTGTGAAGCACCAGAAGGGTTAATAAACTTCTTGAATATGGTTTTGAGCACCTTGAGGGGTGTAGTTTTTAGAATGGTGTCACACTTGGGTATTTTCTATCATATAGACCCCTCAAAATGACTTCAAATGAGATGTGGTCCCTAAAATAAAATGGTGTTGTAGAAATGAGAAATTGCTGGTCAACTTTTAACCCTTATAACTCCCTAACAAAAAAAAATTTTGGTTCCAAAATTGTGCTGATGTAAAGTAGACATGTGGGAAATGTTACTTATTAAGTATTTTGTGTGACATATCTCTGTGATTTAATTGCATAAAAATTCAAAGTTGGAAAATTGCGAAATTTTCATAATTTGCCAAATTTCCGTTTTTTTCACAAATAAACGCAGGTACTATCAAAGAATTTTTACCATTGTCATGAAGTACAATATGTCACAAGAAAACAATGTCAGAATCACCAGGATCCATTGAAGCGTTCCAGAGTTATAACCTCATAAAGGGACAGTGGTCAGAATTGTAAAAATTGGCCCGGTCATTAATGTGCAAACCACCCTTGGGGGTAAAGGGGTTAAATGAAGCAGATATTGAGTTAAAGGCCGGGGTCACACTTGCGAGAAACTCGCACAAGTCTCGCACCTCAACACCTGCCACTGGCGCCGGCACTTGGGACCAGAGTGTGCGGCTACATGTATTTCTATGTAGCAGAACGCTCCGGTCCCAGTGCTGGCGGTAGTGCCGGGTATTGAGATGTGAGACTCGTGCGAGTTTCTTGCAAGTGTGACCTCGGCCAATAGAGATTTTGTGTGTCTTTAACTCTTTATGTACCTTTTTATTATGTTTATTACTAAACATCGGTCTTGGTATTATCTATAGATCTACCTATCTATAAATCTATCTATAGATAAATACATATATTATAATAATCTATTTTTATATAGCTTTAACATATTCCGCAGCGCTTTAAATTTTGCACACATTATCATCACTGCCCCCGATGGGGCTCACAATCTAAATTCCCTATCAGTATGTCTTTGGAATGTGGGGGGAAACCGGAGAACTACGGAAACCCACGCAAACACTGGGAGAACTCCTTGCAGATGTTGTTCTTGGTGGGATTTGAACCCAGGACTCCAGCACTGCAAGGCTGCAGTGCTAACCACTGAGCCATATCTATAGATAGATCTACCTATAGATATATCCATCTATAGATCTATGTATAGATAGATGGATAGAGCTATCTATAGATTATCTCTAGATCTATCTATCAATATATCTATCTGTGTGTTAACATTATTCTTCAATGGAGTATGTAAATGAAGAGGTTGGACAAGAAATGACATCACAATTCTTTTTTTTGTTCAATAACAGATCTTTATTTAGCTTTCAAAAACGCATACAAATCTGCATGAAAAACGCATCTAATCCGCACCTGCGTTTCCTGGCAAGAGAGGAAGAATCTGCACAGAAAATTCCACAGGCAAATTTGCAACGTGTGCATATACCTTAAAAGGACAGTACTCTTACAGGTGAGGGGTTGCAGAGTACACTGTTACATAGTTACATAGTTATTAAGGTTGAAGGAAGACTATATGTCCATCTAGTTCAACCCATAGCCTAACCTAACATGCCCTAACATGTTGATCCAGAAGAAGGCAAAAAAAACCATGTGGCAAAGAGTAAGCTACACATTGGGGAAAAAAATTCCTTCCTGACTCCACATACGGCAATCAGACTAGTTCCCTTGATCAACGCCCTATCAAGGAATCTAGTGTATATACCCTGTGACATACTTTTCCAGAAAGGTATCCAGTCCCCTCTTAAATTTAAGTAATGAATCACTCATTATAACATCATGAGGCAGAGAGTTCCATAGTCTCACTGCTCTTACAGTAAAGAATCCGCATCTGTTATTATGCTTAAATCTTTTTTCCTCCAACCGCAGAGGATGCCCCCTTGTCCCTGTTTCAGGTCTATGATTAAAAAGATCATCAGAAAGGTCTTTGTACTGTCCCCTCATATATTTATACATTAAAATAAGATCACCCCTTAGTCTTCGTTTTTCCAAACTAAATAGCCCCAAGTGTAATAACCTATCTTGGTATTGCAGACCCCCCAGTCCTCTAATAACCTTGGTCGTTCTTCTCTGCATCCGCTCCAGTTCAGCTATGTCTTTCTTAAACACCGGAGACCAGAACTGTGCACAGAATTCTAAGTGTGGTCGAACTAGTGACTTGTATAGAGATAAAATTATGTTCTCCTCATGAGCATCTATGCCTCTTTTAATGCATCCCATTATTTTATTTGCCTTTGTAGCAGCTGCCGGACACTGGCCACTGAATATAAGTTTGTCATCCACCCATACACCCAGGTCTTTTTCATTGACGGTTTTGCCCAGAGTTTTAGAATTAAGCGCATAGTTATACATCTTATTACTTCTACCCAAGTGCATGACCTTACATTTATCCCCATTAAAGCTCATTTGCCATTTATCAGCCCAAGCTTCTAGTTTACATAAATCATCCTGTAATATAAAATTGTCCTCCTCTGTATTGATTACCCTGCAGAGTTTAGTGTCATCTGCAAATATTGAAATTCTACTCTGAATGCCTCCTACAAGGTCATTAATAAATATGTTAAAAAGAAGAGGGCCCAATACTGACCCCTGTGGTACCCCACTGCTAACCGCTACCCAGTCCGAGTGTGCTCCATTAATAACCACCCTTTGTTTCCTATCCCTGAGCCAGGGATAGGAATCTGGCAGAATCTGTACCTCACTCCAGCTGCGTCCTGTCCCTACACCAACGCAAAAATAATGGCGGCTGCACTCATGATCCGGTCGTTATACAGGTTGGGTCACATGCTGTGCCTGCCAATCACAGATTTGATGGC